>NW_021166796.1:92622-152622 GCF_900634415.1 Cottoperca gobio | reverse complement strand
CTCCTCTGTCCAAAATTCAGATTCTCTTCTGCCCTAAACCATAAAGTGGAGAAACACATAAGTTAGAGTTACGAGATGTCAGAGAAACAGCAGAGTCATATTTAAGAGACAACAGATGAGTCAATAAATGTGTTTATTATCCGGAAACTAAACACAAACTGAACATGTAGCTCCGGGTTAAACAGGACATCTTTCCCGTCAGGTCACGGAGAATAAAGTCAAAGTTCATTTGTAGAGTTTAACTCAATACGAACAAACATTTAATGTGCTCCTCCTGCTCCTCCTGCTCCTCCTGCAGGATCACATGTTATGAGCCCACTCTGCTGCTCTGTTAATGTTTTCTGTTTTCCGTCAGCCGACGATTCGCTGCGTTTGCCTGACGGACGGAGGAGCTGAAGGGCGGAGGAACCAACAAAGACTTTAAAAGATTGACTTATTCACTATGAGCATTGAACTCATGTACGTAGCTTAAGTTATGTATCTTAAATTATGTATCTTAAATTACGTATTTTAAGTTATGTAGCTTAAGTTACGTACCTTAAATTACGTAGTTTAAATGACGTATCTTTAATTACATATCTTAAATGATGTATCTTAAATTACGTAGCTTAAATTACGTATTTTAAATTACGTATTTTAAATTACGTATCTTAAATTACGTAGCTTAAGTTACGTATCTTAAATTACGTATCTTAAATTACGTATCTTAAATTACGTAGCTTAAGTTACGTATCTTAAATTACGTATCTTAAGTTACGTATCTTAAATTACGTAGCTTAAATTACGTATTTTAAATTACGTAGTTTAAGTTACGTATCTTAAATTACGTAGCTTAAATTACGTATCTTAAATTACGTAGCTTAAATTACGTAACTTAAATTACGTATCTTAAATTACGTAGCTTAAATTACGTAACTTAAATTACGTATCTTAAATTACGTATTTTAAATTATGTATCTTAAATTACGTAGCTTAAATTACGTATCTTAAATGACGTATTTTAAATTATGTAGTTTAAATTACGTTGTTTAATTCATATAGTTAGCGTCCTTATTTGAACCCAAACCCTGACCTCACCCTGAAGCGTTTAGTTAGTTAGTCTCGTGTTTAAAGCTCTGTGTGTCCGTGTGCATTAAAGACACGTGAAAAGCTTCAAATGCTTAAACACCCGTTACAGTGTCATGCAATGAATGCGCAGAGACGCGCTGGACATCGCTGATGAAGAGTTAAACGTCCTCTGTCGACCGTCTCTTCCACTTCGGGCTGAACTCCCTCCGGGGACTGAAACAGGAAGTCAGCTGGAACCCGCACAAATAAAAGCCCAAAGTGAATTAAACATAATTTAACGTAATTTAATCTGGTGTCCTGGCAGCTGCATGCTGCATCTCTGCAAACATTTTCATCCTCAGGAAATGAAATGAAAGATGATGAAGATTTAATGTGACGGCTCAGATTCTGCTCATTTGAACGTTCAGAGCTCAGAAATACGACTTTATGTTTAAAACATTACGTCTCACATGCCTCCACGTTCTGGAGATTTATAACTCCTGAACACAGCTTTCATATCTCAAACTTCTGGTTCTTCAAATTGTGAAATCTCATCATTTTGGAATTATTTATATATAAAAGATAAATAAACTTATCACTTATCGTTTAACTCTTTTCTCAAAATGATTTTCATTCGAGTTCTGAATCCTGAATACATACTAATATATTATTTAATTATGTATATCATAATTACGACTTTCACCTTTCTGTCTCGAAAATATTACTACGACTTGAAACTATAACTTTTGTATTTGTAATATTATATTTAATATTTGTATCTTAGAAATTTGACCTCAGTTTCCCCAAAATTATGATTTACGTGTTTTATAAATACGATTTTCATCTTTTCAAACATTTTTTAATTTATCTTTTAAAAACATAAAAACAGCAACAATAGTAAAAGCTAAATTACTTTAAAAAAAGACCAAAAAAGCAATAATAATATAAAAAATATATATAAAGGTAATTTTATATATATAGATATTTACACATACACGGATACATATATAATGTAAGTTCTTCATTTAGTTTTTATCCTAAAAGAAGATATTTAAATTGTTATTCTTGGGGAATAAAGCAGGTGAGATAAAGTATTCCATGAGGAAGATATAATTAAATACTTTTTTTTATTGAAACGATAAATAATAATAATGTTAAAACATTTGTCAGCTCTGGGCCTCCATACCTCACTCATGTGCTGATAACGTTTATTCTCCATAAACAGAAACTGCTGCTGAAGTCACAGGGGAACGTTTCAGCCGCACATTAGGGCCAATTAAGACGAGAGCACACACACACACACACACACACACACACACACACACACACACACACACACACACACACACACACACACTTTAGAGAAGTTAGAGGAAAACACTCTGCACCACAAAGTCTCTGTGGAGTGATGAAGGGTTTCTAAAAGTGATGATGAAGACATCGTCCTCCGAGGCTGCGCTGTGTTCCTCTCACTGTGACTGCTGCCAGGACAAACAACACACAACAACAAACATCCAGCACCAACTCAGTTTCAGACAAACTGCTGCTTCCACCTCAGTCATGTGCAGCAGATTTAATTCTTGCAGTAAGGTAAAATGGAGGACAAGTTGAAGACGTGTCTTCCTGTTTTCCTGTTTGGAGCTGAACGTCCTCTCACTCATTATGAAACCTGCAGAGTCTCAGGATTAACGGCTGCAAAGTGTCTCTTCTGGGGTCAAATTGTCTTAACTGGGACCAGTTCAAAGTTTTCTCTGGAAGTTTAGCTGCTCTGCAATATTTCTGATCCTGATATTTTCTGATTCAGGATTTCTGACACAACTTACCTGCAAGGTGCTCTGAGAAAAAGAAAATATTTCAGACTAAAATGTAATTTAAAAACAAAAGCTTCACCCTCCCGTGATTGTTCTCAAAGCACATCCTTTAAACTGCCAGCGAGGACTTAAATCAGGTTGAGGTTTCTGCCTGTGACATCATATATAAATATATAAATATATATAACACTTCATCATCTGTCACAGTGATAGTCTGGCCCAGACAGTTTGATGGTGGCGGGAACAGAGCCGGCGGCGTGTTGCTGCTAAGAGGTCGTAGAACACTGAGAGCTGATGTTCTCGTCACGATGGACGCTCCTCATTACCACCCTGATCCCCGCACCCCCCCATTGGAGGTTATCGGACAGCGAGGGGCCGAGTGTGTCTGGCGGCGGGGAATTGAGGGCACGCCCCCTCTTGCACAGCCTGATGGGAAGGAAGGAAGAGCGCGGTCTAATGGAAACCAATTACCCGCCCGCCAGAGAGTCGAGTCCTGAGGTGACACCAAGGAGAGCGTGTGTGTGTGTGTGTGTGTGTGTGTGTGTGTGTTGTACACCTTCAGTGAGGACGTTTTCAGCTGCAGAACACTAGGAGGAAACAGATTCACCTTTTTGACTCTCCAACTGAATTTAAACACAAACTGCACAAACAGAAGTTCTTCTGCATCTTTATTATTAGAATCTCTGTAACAGTGACAATGAGGGGACCGTCAGTTCTAGTGGTACATGTAAAACGTGTGTTTGTGTTTTAAAGGACCTGTAAACACTGAGGGGACCGTCAGTTCTAGTGGTACATGTAAAACGTGTGTTTGTGTTTTAAAGGACCTGTAAATACTGAGTCCACCAGCCGGTTGTAATCAGCGCTGATCAGGTTTGAACAAGCTGATCGAGGCCGCAGCAAAGGATTGTGGGGGCTGAGCCGCAGCAGGCAGAGAAACAACATTTACAAATGAGGACCAGCAGAGTGGAGACGGCAGCGGGGTCATTACCACAGCCAATTAGATGCAGAGGAAATATGTATCCGACCGCCGGAAGCTGCTTCACAGTAATCTGAGCTAGAAGCTCACAACAATAAAACAATAAAGACTTAAATCCACAGAGATCATGAGGAAGAAGGAGACACTCGGGGTTCAGACAAGTCCCCGCTCCATGGTGTCAACTCGTCTGTCCAAGTCTCATGTCCTTAGGGACGAGTCTCAAGTCCTTAGGGACGAGTCTCATGTCCTTAGGGGCGAATTTCATGTCCTTAAGGACAAGTCTCAAGTCCTTAGGGACGAGTCTCATGTCCTTAGGGGCGAATTTCATGTCCTTAAGGACAAGTCTCATGTCCTTAGAGGTGAGTCTCATGTCCTTAAGGACAAGTCTCATGTCCTTAGAGGCGAGTCTCATGTCCTTAAGGACAAGTCTCATGTCCTTAGAGGCAAGTCTCATGTCCTTAGAGGCGAGTCTCATGTCCTTAAGGACAAGTCTCATGTCCTTAGAGGCAAGTCTCATGTCCTTAGGGGCGAGTCTCATGTCCTTAGAGGTGAGTCTCATGACCTTAGGGGCGAGTCTCATGTCCTTAGGGACGAGTCTCAAGTCCTTAGGGACGAGTCTCATGTCCTTAGGGGCAAGTCTCATGTCCTTAGAGGCAAGTCTCATGTCCTTAGAGGCGAGTCTCATGTCCTTAAGGACAAGTCTCATGTCCTTAGAGGCAAGTCTCATGTCCTTAGGGGCAAGTCTCATGTCCTTAGAGGCAAGTCTCATGTCCTTAGAGGCGAGTCTCATGTCCTTAAGGACAAGTCTCATGTCCTTAGAGGCAAGTCTCATGTCCTTAGAGGCGAGTCTCATGTCCTTAAGGACAAGTCTCATGTCCTTAGAGGCAAGTCTCATGTCCTTAGGGGCGAGTCTCATGTCCTTAGAGGCGAGTCTCATGTCCTTAGGGATGAGTCTCATGTCCTTAGGGGCGAGTCTCATGTCCTTAGAGGCGAGTCTCATGTCCTTAGGGACGAGTCTCATGTCCTTAGGGGCGAGTCTCATGTCCTTAAGGACAAGTCTCATGTCCTTAGAGGCGAGTCTCATGTCCTTAGGGGCGAGTCTCATGTCCTTAGAGGTGAGTCTCATGACCTTAGGGGCGAGTCTCATGACCTTAGGGGCAAGTCTCATGTCCTTAGAGGTGAGTCTCATGACCTTAGGGGCGAGTCTCATGACCTTAGGGGCGAGTCTCATGTCCTTAGAGGCGAGTCTCAAGTCCTTAGGGGCGAGTCTCATGTCCTTAGGGGCGAGTCTCATATCCTTAGAGGCGAGTCTTCTTCTCCTTCTTCTTCTTCTTCTTCTTCTTCTTCTTCTTCTTCTTCTTCTTCTTCTTCTCTCTTCCTCCTCCTTCTTCTTCTCCTCCTCCTTCTTCTGCTTCTTCCTTCTGTCTCTCCTCCTTCTCCTTCCCTCTCTCCTTCTCCCTTCCTCCTCCTCCCCTTCTCCTCCTCCTTCTCCGTCCTCCTTCTCCTCCTCTCTCCTCCTCCTCATCCTCCTCCCTCTCTCCTCTCCTTCTCCTTCTCCCTTTTCCTCCTCCCTTTCCTCTTTCTCCTCCTGCCTCCTCCCCTCTCCTCTCCTCTTCTCCTCCTTCTCCTCTCCTTCTTCTTTCTCTCCCCTTCTCCTCCTCCCTCTCCTCCTCCTCCTCCCTCTCCTCCTCCCTCTCCCTCTCCTCCTCCTCCTTCATCTCCTCCTCCTCCTTCCCGCCTCATCCTTCTTCTTCTCCCCTCCTTCTTCCTGACCACCATCGCTACTGTGGGCAGCACATGTGACCTCAACCTCAAGATACCAGGTGAGCTGTGACCTCCTGTCTCCTCCTCCTGTCTCCTCCTCTTGTCTCCTCTCTCCTCCTCCTGTCTCCTCTCTGCTCCCTCCTTCACTTTGTCCCTGCTTTCCTCCCTCCTTCCTCCTCGCTGGTTCCAGGGAACTGGTTTCACATGGTCTCGGCTCAGGAGCGTCTGACCCGGACGTTCACTCGCAGCAGTCACACCTACACTCGCACCGAGCGCACGGAGATCAGCAAGACGCGAGCGGGGGAAACGAAGAGGGAGGTGCGTGTAGAGGAGAGCACGCAGGTGGGAGACCCCTACAGGGACGTCTTCGGAGACTTCCTGGGGCGAGAAAATCTGAGCGGGTTCAACAGCAGCCGACCGCCGCCGCTGCAGGACGGTGTGTGTGTGTGGACCCGAAAGTGTGTGTGGCCCCGTGTGCGTGCGTGTGGACTTCGTCTATAACGTTATTGATACTTTAGGTTTCTGTGTGTCTGATGCTGTAACGCAGAGGTTTTCAAAGTGAAGTGAACATATATTTAATTAGTTATTACATTAGTTATATGTGTGAGTACGTTAGAGAGTTCAGAGATGCTGCAGTGCGACATTCCCATAACAATATAAGATTATTTTGGCTCAACTGTTGAGTGTCTGGTATAACATAACCATATTCATCCAAGAACTAAGAATGGGGATTCATCTGGGGGAGGCCCTCAGGTCAGACTTTGAAAACCTCTGCTGTAATAAACGGGTGATAACAGAATGTTGCAGTGGTAGAAAGGTCTGGAAATGTCTAACCTCACTGTGGTATGTAAGGGACACATGCAGCGTTTCTGGGCCCTGAAATCCATTGTTACCAATGCAAACGTGCGGAAGGCGTGCTCAGTAGCGAGAGCGACGGCGTTTAACACACTTTTGCAACTGAGGAACGTGCATGTCAAGTGAAGAAGAACAGCCAATCACAGCCGGCAGAGAGCGTTCCTTTTCCCCCGGAAATATCAGTCCATGGTGAATATGGACGAGAAGCTACGGTTTTGCATTGATAGGAATTTACTAACATTTTCAATGATGAGAATAAAGCTAGCTCAGGAGCTAGCTGTGGTTAGCTGGTCATGGTGCCTTCTGGATATCGTGGGCATTTCCATATAAGTATTTATTTCAAGTTGAAGAATATGAATTACTGATGTGCATGATAGATTCATTAATACTTGCCTGGGTTGATATTGACAGATGTTGTGATAATAATGAGGTTTTAACCATTCCTGGCCTCTTGGTGCATGTTCTGTTAACACTCAGACTCTCTTAAAACCACAAACCTGATCAATGTCCCTGTTTACCGCCACCTTCCTCTCCTCCCTCTCAGATGAGGCAGGGAACCAGGAGATGACGGCTCAGGTGACGAGTCCCGGAGGAAAGACGGAGGACGCAGAGATCATTAAAGGAGAGGACAGCACCTACAGCGTCCGCTTCATCCCTCAGGAGATGGGAGCTCACACTGTTAATGTTAAATACCGGGGCCAGCACGTCCCCGGGAGCCCCTTCCAGTTCACTGTGGGGCCCCTGGGAGAGGGAGGGGCCCACAAGGTCCGAGCGGGAGGGACCGGGCTGGACCGAGGAGTGGCAGGGATCCCAGGTGGGCTGGCGAAGAGTTTTCTTTTGGTCCAAATCTGACCCTTTCTTCATATGTCTCAGATCTAGTGATGCAAGCAGACTAAACAGATGAATGAATAAAGGAATTTGAGGATATTAACATAGCTCATACACACACACACACATACATGTAGTATGGGATTGTCCTGTTATATGGCAAGATATTTCTTTCTCTTTATTTGTATTGTTATTTTGTTATTGACAGTACACATAATATCATTGAGCAGAGAAATCTATAGTGCTATTGACCTGTATAAAAGTGAGATTTATTTATTTTCAGCTGAGTTTAGTATATGGACCAGAGAGGCCGGAGCTGGAGGTCTGTCCATCGCTGTGGAGGGCCCGAGCAAGGCGGAGATCACCTTTGAAGACAGGAAGGACGGATCCTGTGGAGTCGCCTACGTAGTTCAGGAGCCTGGTGAGACTCTACATAATATTTATTCCAAATCACATATTAAGTGAACAAAAAGCTTGATTTCTATGTCCTCTACAGAGGTTTTATGTAAAATAGTCACAAGTTTGCCGTGTAGAAGTGAAGAATGTTTCACGTTACATGTGGAGTACCCCAAGGCTTAATTCTGGTCCCACTACCTTTAATTTTTATGTTATCGCGAAGGGTTATCCATAAGCACAGCTGTAATGTTCCTCAATATGCAGATGACACTCAACTCTATACGGCAATTGATGATGTCTAAATCTCCTTTTACTGCTGTGTAAACTGAATCTCTGAACATCTCTACAGTCACATATTATATTCATGATTTTACATTTTCTGTACCTGATGATTCTGATGAAATTAGTGAGTAAAATGTTATCACAGCTAAGATGGACTATAAAGAATTACAAAAAGTAAAAATGTACAACTGAGGATTTTAAAGAAGAAATAAAGGGAATCATATATGAAAGAAAAGGTTTATTTGGAATACTTCTTGAACAAAGGTGTTCATAAACATAATAAAAACAAGTGACTATACGTATAAAAAAATACTTTAAATGCAATGTTTAACAAATTAAACACAAAATATATTTTGGATCAAGGCCATATAATGCCTTTAAGTCGGCAGGTAAATATAAAACAAATGAAAGCATTTACAACTTGGTATGAATCTTAAGGGGAACACAATGACCGATTTGAACATCAAGATTTTGAAATGTCTGCTTAAAAAATTGTCAGTGAATTGTTAATATGATATTTGATTTATTATTATTATTAGATTTGAATAAAATTGGAATCCAGTTTTTGTTGTTATTAAGACAGGAAAGGATTGCAGTCTAACCCTGGGAACCACCACAGTTATATCGAGCTACAGAGGAATAATAGACTTATATTAGAGAGGTTTGAACCCAACATAATAATAATGGTACAAAAAGCTGTTTTATTGGCTTTTTGTTGGCCCTTTGCTTTTCTCCCTTTTCTCCAGGTGACTATGAGGTTTCCATTAAGTTCAACGATGAACACATCCCAGACTCTCCGTTCATCGTCCCCATCGCTACTCTGTCCGATGACGCTCGCCGCCTCACCATCACCAGCCTGCAGGTGAGAACAAATTACCTTTAATAATCATTTTTAAAATGTTTGTATAGAGCCAGCCGCATTGAACCCTCCAATGTGTCATCTGCTATATTAAAGGTGACATTTAGACTATGAATACATTTGTAGTGTCTGACTGGCTGTTCTATCCTGAGAGAGTATATTTTTGTGTTCATATGTGTGTAAATGCATCTCTGCTACCTTCTTCTTTTAACTACAGCTCTGTATATTTGCCCTGGTATATTTTCAGAAGCCCTCTTATCAAAGACCCTGGTCTTTGTCATTGGCAATATTTTTATTCCTGCTTCCAGATGACTACACAAGCATACATTTCAAGTATATATTTAGTAAATTAGTAAAAGGCATATAAATCTTGTAGATAAGACTTGAAATATGTTATTTCCAATAGTTAAGAACTAGATTGACAACAGCTTTATTTTGGCTGCAATATCATGGAATACAATTTATTTATATTAAATACTGTTGGTTCAATTTATTTATGATCTACACATTTATTTTGTGGATGGAAGAAGCAGGACACTGGACATGTTTTTACTACCCTAACCAACCCTAACCACATGTTCTGAATTAGTGACATTTACAACTGACAGTCAAGTTTATTTGTCTGTTTTATTATTAGGAGATGGGTTTGAAAGTTGGACAGGAGGCCTCTTTTGCTGTCCAGCTAAATGGAGCCAGAGGACTGATCGATGCTAAGATCCACACACCATCAGGAGCCATAGAGGAGTGTTTCATCACTGAGCTGGACAACGGTAAGACACGCACTTTAAATGTAAATAAATCAAGTGTTAAAGCTGTCCAGTAAAAAGATTGAATATAAAAAAACATAGTAGCTACACCGACAGCAGTAAAGACTTAACGTTTCACATGGAGAACCACAAGGCTCATGTCTGGGTCCATTACTTTTCTCTGTCAAATATGTGTCATTCAACGAAATGTGGACATACAGAGATCTTAAGTATTGTAGAGAATCAATGTATACAGTTAACTTATACTGAAACAACTATTTCAACACTACACTTCAGGCCAAAAATATGACAGATTTTCTTTTTTAGACCGAACCCATTCTAAGGCAAATTTGTAATCCACGTGTTCCCACAGACCAGCATGCTATCAGGTTCATCCCGAGGGAAAATGGCGTTCATTCTATCGACGTTCGTTTCAATGGCAGCCACGTACCCGGTAGTCCCTTTAAGATCCGAGTCGGAGAACCAGGACAGGTTGGAGATCCCGGCATGGTTTCTGCTTTCGGACTGGGACTAGAGGGAGGAACCACAGGTATAAACACCTTAAAAATAACAAATTTTCAAAGGTGTTAATGAGAAAATGAAGTGGATTTTAATGGGTGTTGTCATGTGTTTGTCTCCCTTCAGGCGTGGCGTCAGAGTTTGTTGTGAACACGTGTAACGCTGGATCCGGAGCTTTGTCTGTCACCATCGATGGACCGTCGAAGGTGAAGATGGACTGTCAGGAGTGTCCGGAGGGCTACAAGGTCTCCTACACACCCATGGCTCCTGGGAACTACCTGATATCCATCAAATATGGAGGACCCCAGCACATCATCGGCAGCCCCTTCAAGGCCAAAGTCTCAGGTGGGTTGTGATTATTGCAGTCAGTGCTTGAATATGAGTTCCTTGGAGTGTAGGGATGGGAACAAGGAATCTTGTTGAGATCCAGTACCAAATTGTCCACAACCACAATTAACAATTGCTTTATTGAAGCCGGCCTCATCTGTTTTTCTGACAGTTGCGTGTTTCAAAAACTCTACATCAACGCTGCGCAGAAGAAGACAGAACGGTCCAAAGCTTGTTTTATTGGTGCCGTTTGTGTCCAGTTCGATGTTAATACTGAAAGAAGCAGAGAGGCAGAACTAAGAAACTGTTTAATCATTGTTGCGATATTCAACAACGTTATTGCATATTTTGCTCACATTGTGCAGCCCTACGAACAGTCCTCTCTTTGCAGTTCATTATAGACGTACGGAATCTTGTATCCACAGCAAGAGCTTGGTGGGTAAGAGAGAGTGCACCGACTCTACAGTCTTAAATCAAAAAGTGTATTTGAGGTCGGCTGACGTTTCTTTGAATCTCTCTACAGGACCTCGTCTGTCTGGCGGCCACAGTCTGCACGAGACCTCGTCTGTCCTTGTGGAAACTGTCTCCAAGTCCTCAGCGATGGGAGGGCCCTTCGCGTCTTTACCCAAATTCTCGTCAGATGGCAGTAAAGTCATCTCCAGAGGCGCTGGCCTGTCCAAGGCCTTTGTAGGTCAGAAGAACACGTTCACTGTCGACTGCAGCAAAGCAGGTGAGGAACAACTCCACAAAACACAGAGAAATAATTTCTTTATCCTGAAAATACAAATAACACCTGTGTTCCTGCAGGCACCAACATGCTGATGGTGGGTGTCCACGGGCCGAAGACGCCCTGCGAGGAGGTGTACGTCAAACACATGGGCAACAGGATGTACAACGTGACGTACACCGTCAAAGAACAAGGCAGCTACATCCTCATCGCCAAATGGGGGGACGAGAACGTCCCCGGCAGTCCCTTCCACGTCACCGTCCCTTGAACCTGAACTCTTATGTCTCATGTCCGTCCCTCCACTGCATCTCCTCACCCTGATGCACTGAAGACACAAAGACTATTCACTTCCTGTTTCACGCTATGTGCCAAAGTTGTCCTTCTTTCTCCTTCTCGTGTCTCTCGGAGCAACAACAGTTTTATATTTGCTGACATGTATGGAAACAGCTCCAGTGACAAACACAGGGAGTGTTTCTCTGGTGTCTCCCTTTATTCTGAAGTTTGAAATGTTAGAGTTGACATGTTGAACATGAACACAAAAGCCCAAACGTTAGTTATTATCAGAAGATATCATCACGTTAGCACAAGATGCTAGTTTTTGCAAAAAGGATATTACCTTGTGCACAAAGAATAATATGTAAGATGGATGCACAATATCTAACATTTTTAAAGTCTCTTGTTCAGACAACACACAAGTTATATAAGTTCTTATAATTTTACCATATTGTGCAGTTAAGATATTTACATCAAACTAAACCTTCAGGACTTCAGGGACTCGCCTGAATATAAAATATGGTGTGCCACTCAGATCTTTGTACGATCAACCTTTCTAAGGGATGTTTCTGGATTAAAAGTGACATTGTCTTCCAGCAGCTGGTTGATCCCGTGTGTTGTGAGGCGGCTGCAGAACGCTGACGGAGGTTCAGCACGAGCTGCAACTTCATTTCAAGGACAAAACAAACTCTTTGCTTTTGATTTTATTTATTCTCAGAGCTTTTTCCCCTCATTTTATTTTCTTTGACAGAAAATGGTCTTATTGTTGAGGACGAGGAGGCGAGGACACAAAGAAAGATTTGAGTATCTTTTTTTTTACCACAAGAAGAAGTGCGGCGAAACGATCAGTTTATTTTGTGAATGTTGAAGAAACACAATATTACAGAGTGACATTTTATAGTGATTTTTGTATGTATCAAAAATGGATGAATGAAATAAAACTGTTTGATATGTTAACCTTCAACCTGGCAGGATTGTGCAGGCATAATAAAAGTTTATTCGCTGACTTGCCACAAAGAAACGCTGCGTCTGTTTGGAACAAAACTTTCATATATTAGAATATATAAGATATATATAATATACCTGCAGTGTGGAGGTTTGGGGAACAGAAGAGAGCTTACATTACATTACAGTTCATTTAGATGATGCTTTTGTCCAAAGCAACATACAAAAAGTGCAAACAATCCTGGAGATACAACTCCGAACAGCAAAAATCTTGCAGGTACATCAGCTTCAAATAGGTCAGTTTGAAGTGCAACATACAGAAACAATATAATACAAATTCAACTATTAGCTATAAATAAGCCAAACCAATACCAATATTTGATGAAAATGAATCATAAAGCAACATATATGAACTCACATGGACTTTAAACACACAACTAAAGTATAAAGTAAGAACACAAACAATGATTAAGGAGTGAATTTGTGGAATCATTTTGAAAATAAATGAAATGTGTAATACACTTAGATTGAAAACAATTCATAAAATAAGATGATTAACAGATCTGAAGCTGAGGTATGAACACTAGCGTGGGAAGTTTTGTTTGGGACTTTTTGGGAATATAAAACACACATATATTTTCATATATTTCATTGTTAGTGTTTACATTTGATGAGAATTGTAGAAAATAATTGATGTAAAAAAGGTATAATAAACCTTTTCAGTCAGTTTATATAAGTTGAAAAAATATATTTTGTCATTATTTAAATGCTCTTTAGAGATTTCATTGAAGCTGGAACTTCTCCCCGATGATCCGGCAGGTATTTTGATATTTCATGTGGAGAAATAAGAACGTGGCATATAATGCGGTTAATTTCTTATATAAATCTCTACCAAACTTGGGTTGTACACTCCTTGAGTTGAGGCTTTGTCTAAAATAATGTTTCATTAATGTGTAATATGCAGTGTATGTTAGTTGCGGTCACATAGGTACATGGGATACGCTGAAATATACACTCCTGAGGAACAAACAATATAAAATAATAAGCAATAAAATAAAGAAATAGGATCCTTAAATATTCAAATATACATGTGATAGGTTTGAGCGTAATTACTGTTTTATTTTTGTGTAGTTCAAGAATCAACCTAAAATAAAAAAAATATTTAACATGTTATACAAAAAACAACGGTTTACATCATTTATTATGATTCAATATGATTTAATTTAATGAGATTTTATATGATTTAATAGGATCTATTATGTTTTATTATAATATATTAAGAGCTATTAATAGATTTAATGTGATCTATTTTGATCTCCTATGATTTATTATCATTTAAAATGATTTCATATGATATATTAGGATTTCCTTTGATTTAATATTATTTCAACTGATTCCTTATGATTTCATATGATCTCTGATTAATATGATTTAATAATATTTCATATGATTTATTACAATTAAATATAATTGATTATAATTTAATATGGGTTAGTTTAATTTAAATTGATATATCATGACTTCTTATGATCTCCTCTAATTTAATATGATTCATTCTGCTCTGCGGTGCTCTGCTGGTGTTTGAAGGAGGGGGGGGGGCCAGCAGGGGGCAGCAGAGACTTGTTACACTGAAGCTCAGTAGTAAAATATGTAAAGTTGCATTTAGAGGAAACTTAAGACATCAAATATGATTGTGAGGAAGAAAAGAGACGATTTAGTTGTCAAGGAGACGAATGAGGAGCAAAATATATAAAAAAAATAAATATATATATTTATTGTAAATAATAAAGATATTATAAAGAAAAACATTTTGATCGAAAGTGAATTAACATCAAAATCTGTTCGAAGTTCAGACGAGGTGAGCAGCTTCCTCCTCTTCTTCTTCCCCCCAGTATTATTGAGGTTATTTGCTGAGTGCGTCTGTAATTATGTCCTGGAGGCGAAGCTACAAAAACCTCTCTGAATTTAAACCAGCCGGATTGAAACAGTGACAGCACCAGCCGAACCCCTCATCCTCCTCTCCCCCTCTTCTGCCTTCTCCTTATTCTCCTCTTCTCCTTCTTCTCCCTTTCATTTCTCCTTCTTTTCTTCCTTCCTTCTCTCTCTTCTCCTTCTCTTCTTCCTCCTTCTCCTTCCCTCTTCTCCTCTTGAGTCTCTGTATGGTAGCGCCTTCTAAATCGTGTACGTTGCACCTCTGGATTTTGTTGATCTTACCTGACTTCTCGTATGCATTCGGCGGGGTCCTGGGCCGGAGAAAATGCGACGATCGTCGGTCACCGCGGCTCGATTGGCCAGGGGCCGGGACGGGAAGCTGAGGAGGAGCCAAATATCTAAAAAAAAGGGGTAGTATCTTTCCCCGGATGTTCGAAAACGGCGGGGGTAATATAAAAGGCGGGGCGGGCGGCGGGCGCGGCGGCGGCGGGCCCCCGCATAAAAAGACAGTGTTCCCGGGGGGCGCGATCGCGGTCGATACTCAAAGCGCGGAGCGGAGGAGTCGAGACAGCGCGGAGGAGGCGGCACTTGTGGCCTCCGCCTTGCCCGCGCGCCGGTATGTGCGAGGGTTGCTGGAGTTCCGGAGCGCTGTTGTCAGATTGAACGCGTGCCTGGAGGCGAAGCATTAATCGCTCGATTTAGCGCCAGGGCAAACTGGCCGGAGGACATGTCCTGGAGCCGCGGCGCCGCTCCGGGCGCGGCGGCGCGGCGTCGGCCGGCGAGAGGAGGAGGCGCGGGCGAGGGCGCCGGCGGCGCGACGGCGCTGAGAGGCGTCCCCAGGCGGGCCGGCGGCGCGGCGCGGCGGCAGCAACGGCGGCGCCGGCGCGGCCGCGGCCGCTCGCGCTCGCGGCGCCGCGCGCGGCGGCGCCGGGCGCGTGGGGCCGGCGCCGGGGCGGCGGCGGGGGCGCGGGGGTCGGCGCCGCGGGCGGGGGCGGGCGGTGCGGCCGCGGCGGCATCCGGCGGCGGCCAGGGCGCGGAGGGCCGGGGGGCGTGCGGCGGCGGCTGGCGGCGGCGCCGACCGCGGGGCGCGGCGCGCGGCGCCGGGCGGGCGCCGGGGGCGGCGGGGCGGGCGAGAGGGCGGACGGCTACAGAGAAGGGTCAGACGGGGTGCGATGCAGGAGGGCGGCGCGGCGGAGGACGCTAATCGCCAATTGGGCCTCTTCGCAGGGAGCACGCGGAGGCGCGAAGGCGGAGAGGCGCGGGAGGCAGGGAGGCGGGCGAGCAGCGGAGGAGCAGCGGCGCACGAGGAGCAAGAGGCAGAAGGGCGCGCGGCAGAGGGCAGACGGTCGAGCGCGGCGGGCCGGCGGAGGCGCCGGGCGGCGAGGGCGGCAGGGCGGGCTTCTGCGGAGCCGAGGCGGGTCGCCTGCGCCGGGGAGCACGGTCAAGGGGGGGGCGGCACGGGAGCATCAGCAAGAGAAGCGCGGGCCGCGAAAGGCGCACGTCCAGAAGGCTGTCGGACCCGGCGCAAGGAGAGGGGAGGAGAGCAGAGAGGGAACGGGAAGGGAGGCAAGGGATGGAGGCTGGAGGAAGAGGGAGGGACAGGGGGGCGGACTGGGTGTCTTAGGAGTTCGCCAGAGGAGAGGGAGGACGAAGGGGGCGGACGCAGGAGGCGGACGAGGCGGCAGCGGCGGGGGACAGCGAGGGAAGGCGCGGGGGCGGAGGAAGAGACGGGGGCCGAGGAGCTGGGAGGAGCGAGGGAGAGAGGAAGATCACGGGAGGAGAGGAGAGAGAGGAAAGGAGGAAGGAGTAGAAGGAGAGCAGGGACGGAAAAGAGGAGAAGGAGAGCGGGGGGCAGGGAGGGGAGAGAGGAGAAAAGGAAGGGGGGAGAGGAGGAGGGGAAGAGGGGAGGGGAGGAGGCGAGGACCGGACGAGCGCGGGACGGAGGCGAGGCGGAGCGCGCGCGGGAGACGGAGGAGGAGAAGGGGCTGCAGAGGACGGAGGAGAAAGAGCGGAGAAGGAGGAGGCGCGGACGCGGGAGGGAGTAGGCGGCAGCGGAAGGCTGGGAAAACGAAGGGGCTGCGAAAGGATCGGGGCGACGGGATGGTACGTCGAGGCGGCGCGGAGGAGGTGCTGCGAGGAAGCAGCGGCGAGGACGGGAAAGCAGGGGCGGGAGGGCCGGGCGTCAGGGAGAGGAGGAGACGGAGGAGATCATAGGCGACGTGAGTTATCGGAGCGGGAGGAGATAGGGGTGCGAAGAAGCGAGGACGAGTGAGGAGGTGACTCCTCCTCCATATCCTCCTTCTCCTTCTTCTCCTTCTCCTTCTCCTTCTCTCCTTCTTCTTCTCCTTCTTCTTCTCCTTCTTCTTCTTGTTCTTTTCATCTCCTCTTCTTCTTCTCCTTCGTCTTCTCCTTGTTCTTGTTCTTCTTCTTCTCCTTCTTCTTCTCCTTCTCCTTCTTCTCCTTCTCCTTCTTCTCTTCTTCTTCTCCTTCTTCTTCCCTCCTTCTTCTTTCTTGTTCTTCTTCTCCTTCTCTTCTCCTTCTTCTCCTTCTCCTTCTTCTCCTTCTCCTCTCCTTCTTCTCCTTGTTCTTCTTCTTCTTCTCCTTCTCCTTCTTCAGGACTTTAGTTAATCACAACCATTAAACTCATGTTTGTGTAAAACCCTTTAATATATAATGTAATATAATAATATTCCTCCTGCTGCAGTATCACTCCCAATCTGAGGCGGTGCCACCTCCCAAACGACTTAACATGCGGTCAAAGCTACGATACAAACAGTACAACTAGGAAAGCAGCAACGAGCTTGGAGCCAATGAGAGCGCAGCATCCAGAGCAGCTCGTGTGTTCAACATCGTGTCATGTGATCGTGTGGAGGCTCGCAGTCAGTCTCTTAGTTCTGGTTCTACTGAAGGAGGCAGTAATATATATACATGTATATATTCAGCTCTGGAAACAATAAGAGACCACTCCAAATGTTTCTTAAATCTGCTTGTTTTACACGTCTGGCAGCCGTTCCATTCCAGTTTCTGTTGAACTCCAACACAAGCACACCTCAGTCTACTTAATGAAGTACTGATTAGGTGATCATCTGTACCAAATCTTATTTAACGAGGAGAAGTATAAAACCACTGCTGTGGTCATCGCTCTCCTCTTGCATGAGGACCAGCTGGATGGTTTAAACAGAGCTTGTTGTACCTCGAAAGTAATTTGAATCAAACAATAACTATTGACCAAAAGAGTTGATAAGAAAAGTTTTGAGTGAGCAAAAGAAGGTTGAATGCAGTCTTTACTGGCAGAGGGATACGGTGAGCGTCAGGCTGCTTCCATCCGCAACATTTCAAAGACGGAGGGCGAAGACAACTCTCCACTGACCGGGATGAGCAACAACTCATTCGAATGTCACTCAACAAGCGTCGGATGACATCAAGTGACCTACAGAAACAATGGCAAACGGCAGCTGGGGTGAAGTGCACGGTGAGGACGGTTCCAACAGGATCCTCGGGGCCGGGCTGAAGTCGTGCAAAGCTAGAAAAAAGCTCTTCATCAATGAGAAGCAAAGAAGAGCAAGCTGAGGTTTGCAAAAGACCGTAAGGATTGGACCGTAGAGCACTGGAGTAGGTCATCTTCTCTGGTCCAATGTTCAGCTTTGCCCAACACCTGGTGGTCTGATGGTTAGACGGAGACCTGGAGAGGCCTACGAGCCACAGTGTCTCGCACCCACTGTGACATCTGGTGGAGGATCGTTATGATCTGGGGGCTTCAGCGAGGCTGGAAAAGGACAGATGTGTCTTTGTGAAGGACGCATGAATCAAACCACATACAAGGTTGTCCTGGAAGAACTCTTACTTCATTCTGCTCTGACGATGTTCTCCAACTCTGAGGATTGGTTCTTCCAGCAGGACAATGCTCCACGCCACACAGCCGGGTCAATCAAGGTGTGGATGGAGGATCACCAGATCAAGACCCTGTCATGGCCAGCCCACTCTCCAGACCTGAACCCCATTGGAAACCTCTGGAATGTGATGAAGAGGATGATGGATGGTCACAAGCCATCAAACAAAGCCGAGGTGCTTGAATGTTTGTACCAGGAGTGACATAAAGTCCCCGAACAGCAACGTGCAGACTGGTGGAGCGCACGCCAAGACGCATGAACGCTGTGACTGAACATCAGGGTTATACCACCAACTCTTCTGAACTCTTCCTAAGTTAAAACATTAGTGTCGTGTTGGTTAAAAATGAATATGAACTTGTTTTCTTTGCATTATTCCAGGGCTGAAAACAACATCAGCATCTTTTTTGTTATTTTGACCAGTTGTAATTTTCTGCATTAAATTCTCTAAATAACAATATTTGTATTTGGGAGAAATGTTGTCAGTAGTTTATAGAATAAAACAAAAATGTTAATTTTACTCAAACACATACCTATAAATAGTAAAACCAGAGAAACTGATCATTTTGATTGGGTCTCTTAATTTTTTTCCAGAGCTGTATATATGTATATGTATTACAGGTCATACATTTATATATAATGTTCGTCACAACTTATTCTGCAAAGTTTCATTTAGCATCAACGCTTTACATCTGTTTTATGTTTCTATGCTTTTGTGTCAGTTGGGTTTTTATGTCTCTTTGTAGTCGTGTTATGAGTCTTTGTAGTCGTGTTGAGTCTTTGTGGTGGTGTTGTTAGTCTTTGTGGTGGTGTTGTGAGTCTTTGTAGTCGTGTTGTGTGTCTTTGTGGTGGTGTTGTGAGTCTTTGTAGTCATGTTGTATTGTGAGTCTTTGTGGTTGTGTTGTGAGTCTTTGTGGTTGTGTTGTGAGTCTTTGTTGTCGTGTTGTGAGTCTTTGTGGTGGTGTTGTGAGTCTTTGTAGTCGTGTTGTGTTGTGAGTCTTTGTGGTGGTGTTGTGAATCTTTGTGGTGGTGTTGTGAGTCTTTGTAGTCGTGTTGTGTTGTGAGTCTTTGTGGTTGTGTTGTGAGTCTTTGTTGTCGTGTTGTGAGTCTTTGTGGTGGTGTGAGTCTTTGTAGTCGTGTTGTGTTGTGAGTCTTTATGGTTGTGTTGTGAGTCTTTGTTGTCGTGTTGTGAGTCTTTGTGGTGGTGTTGTGAGTCTTTGTTGTCGTGTTGTGAGTCTTTGTGGTGGTGTTGTGAGTCTTTGTTGTCATGTTGTTGTCTTTGTAGTCGTGTTGTGAGTCTTTGTAGTCGTGTTGTGAGTATTGTCCAAGTTTCATGAAACTCTTTTCACACATAAACACCTCAAGCGCAGAGATGTTGCCTAATGGAGTTTCATCACGTTGCGCCATTTCCACACAGCTTTGATAAAACAGCAGAGAGCCGTCGTTAGTGTCCTGAGGAACACCTGAGCTGTGGGCTGCAGGTGTGCAGACCTGCTGAGGTGCTGCTAGAGAGAAGCTTCCTGCTGAACAGTGAGCAGCAATAGGCTGCAGTTAATTCTCCTGTGATTGGCAAATGAAGAAATGTAAACTCTGCTCCGGGTTCTTACATCTGCTGACAGGAAACAGACTTTAGAAAGTAAAAAATGTTTATTGTGTTGAAATATAAAATTCTTCTTTCTACACTCAAGATTTTTGTTGCACTATTTTCTTTTTGGGGGTTTTAAACTTAACACTGTGTGTGTGTGTGTGTGTGTGTGTGTGTGTGTGTGTGTGTGTGTGTGTGTGTGTGTGTGTGTGTGTGAGTGTGTGTGTGTGTGTGTGCGCGTGCGTGTGTGTGTTAAAATGGGAGTCATTTTGTTAAAATCAAGCAGCAAAGCCTGCTGTAATCCTGTAGAGCAGCGAGCTGATCCTCTCTGTCTTCAAAGATTATCTGACACACACACACACACACACACATACACACACATACAGACACAGTTGAACTTGACTTTGGATTAAAAAATGAAGACGGGTCGAGTGGAGCAGATGAAACATAGAGGACAGTCGGAGGTGTGTTGTTTCTTTTCATGGACTTCCAGAATACATCTTCCGTCTTCTGGAGACGAGCTCAGACTCTTTGGAGACTAAAACAAAGATGGCGACGGCCCAAATAACTAAAATGTTCTCTTATTTTGTTAGTAACTATTATTCCTGGGGTTCACAAATGTTTTCTTCTTTCTGCTCTGCTCTTACCTCTAACCTGTAACTCCAATAAAGAAACATAAAACCTTCAGCTGCCCTTATACAGAGTCAGGGGCGTTAGCTACACTATGCTAATATCATCAGGTGAGCTCATTTGTGTTGACTTCTCTTTGAGGTAAAATAAAAGAAGTTCACGAGAATGTTGTTGCCTGAGACCCGATGTTTTGTAATATTCATCACATCTGTGAATATCACCGTTTATTAAACGCATAACAAACTGCACATGTGTTTTTAACGTTCTACTGTGATCCCTTTACGTGAAGCACCTTGACACACACACACACACACTCACACACATACATACACACACACACACACACACACACACACACACTCACACACATACACACACACACACACACACACACACACTCAGACACACACACACACACACACACTCAAACACACACACACACACACTCAAACACACACACACACACACACACACTCGAACACACACACACACACACACACTCAAACACACACACACACACACACACACACACTCAAACACACACACACACACACACACACACACACTCAAACACACACACACACACACACACACACACACTCGAACACACACACACACACACACACACTCAAACACACACACACACACACACACACACACACTCAAACACACACACACACTCAAACACACACACACACACACACACACACACACTCAAACACACACACACACACTCACACTCAAACACACACACACACACACACACACCACTCAAACACACACACACACACACACACACATACACACGCAGCTGTTTGTTGGTCTCTCAGGAGACGAAGAGACGTTTTCCTCACGAACAAACATCGTGGTCCCAGATGAGAGATGAGATCATTATGAAATAATTTCAAATCAGCTGTGACACTCTTTAGATATCAAACAATGTGACATATTCTTAATTATTATAATTTTATAATTGTTTCACGTGAATTATAACTTCATTTTGTGATAAAATAATAAACTGATGAATATTACAGTTAATGTAAAATAATAATAAAACTAAATAGAAATTTGTTAAAATAACAGACGAGTCAAAAGATAAGTGAATATGAATATTTTGAACCAACATTAATCCAACAACAAATTAAATTATTTTATTAACTTCTGATGAAACAGGATTTTTCTCCCAGCTGCTCTCAGGTCACTTTTATTTCAATTTTATTCTATCAGCACATCAGTAGCGATGGTGGGCGCCTGACGTTTCCTGGTGATGCTCTCCTTCATCCGGCCTTCACCGAACACCTTCACCGTGAACGGACTTCCTGTTGGGACCAAAATATGTTATAAAATATGACCAATGTTGACGTGACAACACGTAGAAGCTTCAAAATTCACCAGTGGGGTATTTTATGTCGTAGAACAAAACGTTAAAATCTCTTCAGCTGGTATTAACAGAACTTATTCAGATCATCATTAATCAGACGACATGTTTGTTCCAGCTGTTGGTACCTGGGACGTGTTGATCAGCGAACTTAATGTTGATGATGTAGTTTCCAGGTTCGGTTGGACAGTAGGTGACTTTGCACGTCCCGTCCTCCACGTCCTCACAGTTAATGTCCACTTTACTGGGACCCTCGATGGACAGACCCAGACCCCCGTAACCTGATGGGTCAGAGGGAGATTTGCTTAGAAAAAAGGTAAAAAATACACCTTTCAAAAAGAAATGTTAAATGTTCGAAATAGACTAAAATAATGTATTTATTCTGATTTATTGTGATAAATACACAAATTAACTGAAATCAAGAGTTTTGTTGTATTTGTTCAAAACTAAATATTTTAATAATGATCTGGAATAAGATCATTTCAGATGTTTCTTATATGAAATATCTCTGTATTATTTTAATACTTAAAACAATAAGTCAGGTATATATTTTATAAATCTAAATATATATATATCTAAAAGTGTTCCGATGCTTTCCTTTCACAAAGTGCATATTAACAAACTTCTTGTTATAATAAAGGTTTTGATCGCACCTGCGCTCCTGGTGTCCACGATGAACTCGGCCATCTCGAAGGTGTGACCCTCCACCAGCCCCTGACCGTAGACCTTCACCTTACTGGCGTCTCCGATCTCCGACTGCCCCACCATGATCTTAAAGGGACTGTTGGTCACATGCTTACCGTTCTTCTTCACGCTCACCACGTGTTCGCCTACTTCCTTTGGTGTAAACGAGATCCCTGCAGACGAGAGGAACATGATCGGAAACGTGAACAGAAACCATTTTGTTCTAGACTGAGAGCTTCATGTTGTTTTGGGTTTTTTCCTCACAATAAAAAACTGCTTTTGGATTTGAGGCATACGTTAAGGCATGCTCTTTGTTTTGTTTATACTGTATGAAAAAAGTAGTTTGTATTTTGAACAATGCACAATAAAATACTTCAACATGTAAGATTCCCGTCATTGAAGCTCTACTACCTGCCAGAAGTACGAAGTCATTGTCATTGTTTGACAAGTCAAGTCCTAAACTTTGCATTTCGAGTCCTAAAGAAGTCTTATTGCCTTATTTCAGTGCGAGCCACTTCTCAATGACAGCTGATGTTAGTCTTTGCTGAATGTTATTAATGTAAAAAAGACACATTTAGGGGAATAAATCATGGATGAGTTTCCACATTTCATGTTTGCAAAGCTTAGGCTCTGAGCAGGACAGACGACATTAACGTTATGTTAGCATTCAATGTTGAACAAAGTCTTCGTATCTTTATGTGATAATCCTGACCGATGTGTCTGTTGGGAAGCCTCTTCAGCAGACATGGCTCCTCGTGTCCGGACGGCGCTCTGATGCTCGCCGTCATACTGCTCAGGTCCGTCTCCGTGATCTTTAAGGAAACATCTGTAGCTGTACCGACATTAAGCTGAGACATCCTCATGGAGTCATCACCTGGAGATTAATCAAGACAGGAAATAAGATCCAGCTCAACATCTATAGAGACGTTACAAGTAGCATAAACTAATGTAACTACACAACAGCAAACATATTTAAAGGTTACGAAAAGACAACTCAAATATCATTTAGGTAGCTCAACCGGTAGCACAGGCGTCCCATATACAAAGGCTTAGTCCTCGCCCACAGCGGCAACTGGTTCGAGTCCGACCTGTGGCGTTTGCTGTATGTCATTCCCTCCCCCCCCTTTCACAATCTGCACTTCTCAACATAAAGGCATGAAAAGCCTGAAAACATAATTTAAAAAAAAGCATTGGAAACACATTTGGCTAATTAAATATTCTACGGTGTACAGTCTTTCAGAACAGCTACAGTTGACACTGCTACTAAAACAGTGAGTGTCGTCTGCATAAAGTAACAGGAGAAACATCTCAAATTGAAATTTCAAAAAAACAAAAAGTATATAATAAGTAAAATAATAGAATAAACAAATATATATAAGGAGAATAAATACAATTAAAATTGATTGATTTGTTTAACAAGTTTGTAAAAGAGTCAAAATAATAACAAAATAACACTGTGGAGGTGCAGGTCATTTGGGCACAAACAAATGGCAGATTGGTGCATCTCTTTACTAAACTATAAGAACCACTGAAACAAGGTCTAGAAAATACACCAAGTTTTAGTACCGGTGATCTTGGCGGTGAAGGGGCTGCCGGGGATGTGTTTGTCATCGAACTTGACGATAATGTTGTAGTCTCCAGGTACGGTGGGCAGGTAAGACACAGTACAGGTTCCGTCTTTGTTGTCTTTACAGCTGATCTCCGCTTTAGACGGACCCTCGACAGCCAGAGACAGACCGCCTGCAGAGAGACAGACAGGTAGAAGGTCATTGATGATGGTTTGGAAAAACTCCTGCGCAGGGGTGCACCTGCACCTGGACTATAATACTTTACATGGTACATTCAGTATAATGTCCATTTCCACAACAATACAATGTCACACTCAGCACCCTGTTTAACAACACAGTTCTTATTCACAACTTCACTAAAATCACTTCGACTTTGCTGTTTTCAATCTCTGTTAAATTACTGCAAATGTTTTAAAATAAAAGTCTTCCAACAACTCAAAGTGGTTCCTCCCTTTCCTGCAAGGCTTTAAATGTGAAACGTTCACAGGAAGTGTTGAGCTTCAATGATGATCGATAAAGAAACTGCAACGTAAACATAACTGTACTTTAAATGGTTTAATGAGTTGGAAAATATGCCAAACTTATGGTTATATGATTTTATCTAATAATAATAATCTGCCTCTGAGGTATACAGTATATACATATACACTATACAGTACAGCAGTTAACCAATCAATCAAATATACTAATAAAACAAAGAAATTTGAAATATTACTACAAGCACATTTCAAATAATGACATGGTTCTCTCTGCAGTCAAAGAATATGTAATATATTTAAATGTGTATATACTTTAGTAACATCTGGTAACATCACAATTACGTACAAATATCCAACACTTAGAGCGCTGTTTCTTAAATGGGGGTACTAGTACCCCGGGGGTACTTTGGAGTAGTGCAGGGGGTACATCAGATTTTAGAGTTATGCTTTGCTATGTTATGTATCTTCCGTGTGACGCGGAAGCCACTCGATGTTGAATGACAGAGATTGTAGTAGCAATACAGAGAAAGAAGTGACACTAAAAACTGTCATTTATCAAAAAGACGCAGTTCATTGCAACTACAACGCAATCTTCATTTATATAGCAACTAAAACATTTTAGCGCTGGTCAGAGGGTACGTGTTCACATTGTTGATTAAAGTTTGAGAAACACTGACTTAAAGTATGTAATGGTATTTCTACCTTCTCCAGCGTCTTGAGTTACGATAGTAAAGGTGGCCGGTCTGTTCACTGTGCCGTGACTCAGACCGGGGCCGTACGCCGTCACATGACCACTGTTAATGGCGTCCACGTAGAACTCGAGTGGACTTCCTGTGACAGAGAGAACATGGAAGGAAATTAGTGAACATGAAGTGCAATGTCCGATTCCTCCTGAAGTCAAGCTGTTTGCTGATGATACTCGACTATTTGTTTCCAAAGACTGACACCGCTGATTGAATGAATCCTTGTTGCTCCACATGAGGTAAATATGTGTTGGAGAGTCACCTGGGATGTGGTTTCCATCGTATTTAATGTCCATCTCGTGCAGGCCTCGTTCTGTCGGGGAGTATTTCACCGTGACGGTGCCGTCCTTGTTGTCCGTGATGTGAGGGCAGGCAGTTCGACCGGACGGCATCCGCACTTCACCTGGAGGATAAAACACGAAATATAGATGTTAAATTATCAAGAAAGCATTGTGTGCGTATCAAAACATGAAATAAAGGTACACTATTTCTTCCTGTTTGTTTGACACAGTGAGCACACAGCGCTTTTAAAGATTTACGTCTTCAGCAGGAGCCAATGGGAGCTGAGAGCCACAGACAGGAAGTCAGAAAGCTGATCCTGTAGTTTACTCTATACAAATAAAAGAAGTAGCAGAAATACAGCTAATAAATTACCAGTGATCTCTCCTTTCTGCACAGTGAAGGGGATGACCAGGCTGAAGGGGCGGAGCACCGGCTCCATCCTGTCCATGGGGGTGATGGGATCATCGGTGGCCTAAACCAGAGTCACAGAGTGGGGGGGGGGGGTTGTTAGTGTCACCATACTGGGAATGCTGGGATATGGTCCAGAAAGAGGAGGGAGGAGGAAGCACAGCAGGACGGCAGAGAGGCTGGAGGCGCTAACAGACCAGTTCAACGAAACATCTGGTCTAAACTGAGCTCGTACATAATCTGATGTTTAATATTCTAGTATTATGTAATATAATGTATCTAAAATAAAATGAAATACATATAATCAAATAAAACAAAATAAACAATTACATAAACATTTAAACACAATTAAAACAATAAAATAAACATAATAAAATAAAAATAAAAAATGTAAAAAAGTATTATAAAGAAAATAATAAGTAAAATAAATAAGAAAAATAACTTAAAATTGAATGAAAATTTTACTAAAGGCCCAATTTTCTTACTTTAGATTTTACTTTATAGTTTGGCATCTGATGACCCCCCCCCCCCCCCCCCCAGCAGCAGCAGGCAGATGATCATGCAGATTAAACATGCAGCACCATGCTGAGAGAAAAATCTATAAGTGAATCTGGGTTGTTAATGACTGTGTGGATCCGACTGTGAAGAGGACAGTGTGTATGAAAGGAACATTCAAATATATATAAATAAATATACACAGTATGATAACAGTGTATACCCATTCAAATATAATAAATATTCAGTATGATAACAGTGTATACCCATGGAGGGGAGAAGCCCACATAGGGAGTGAAGGGCTGCTGTAACTGAAGCTTGTCACATGGCTCCTCTATTATTGGGACGGTATCACTCGCCTGACAGGGAACAAGGTACAAGCTTTAGGGAACACACACACACACACACACACACACCTCCATGCAGTGTCCCAGTGTTGATGTAATGAGGCTTTTCATGATGTGTTCAGGGAACGTTTACACTGCAGATCCAAAGTGAAACTGTAATATAAAGATAATCTCTGTTCGTCTGTGAGTTTCTTTAGTTAAATAAATATAATAATATAAATATATCTGCTCTTGTACAAAGGTTTTAACACTAATTCATATGTAACAGATGTTTTATATAAATGTACTTTGTGCTGGTTAAACTCTATGAAGCATTATGCTAATATTCAGATATTATTGTTTTGAAACTGTGTTTCAAAACAAGATGCAACACAGCATCTGTATACACAAATCAGAAGCAAGGGTTCCCAGGCTTTTTATGAATGATGCAATGTGTATGAGTAAAAAGAAAAAGGAAAGGAGAGAGAATAGAGAGCATTTCTTAAAGTTTTTATTTTAATTTGTATTTTAATTAATATTTGTAATTGTATGTCAATTTGTATTTTAATTTTAAGTAACTGGAACCAAACGATTTCTTCTCCTCCAGTTTTATAAAATGTCTGAAGAGGTTCAGCTCTTTGTGGTAGAAAGCTCGGGGACCCGCTGCTCGTCACAACAAACCGCACATGTCTCCAGCGGCATCACTCACCACCACGTGGAAGGGGCTGTTGGGAATGTTTTCCCCCCCGAAGCGGATGGTGATGATGTACTTCCCAGGCTCCGGCGCCGTGTAGTAAATATCAAACGTCCCGTCGGCGTTCTCCACCACGTCCACGTCCAGCTCCGCTCCGTCAGGGGTCGACACTTTACACGTCACTTTACCTTTCCCAGCAGCCTTTGCGTCCACCGTGATGACCGTCTCCTCTCCGATCTGGATGGTCGGGCCGATACCTGATCCTGACAAGACGCACAACCAATCAGAACGCAACTTAACGATGAATTTAAAACGTAGCCACGAGCTGAGCTACATGGAGACATTTTTACTGTTGTACACAAAACTAAACAAGAAGTAATCACATAAAATACCAATAATAGAATAAAATAATAAAAGAAAACTTCACCAAAAAGAATAAATAAATAAGGATAAAACAAAAAATCACAAGTTCTCACTATCTTGATTATTTTCTTTTTTTGATTGACAAACTAATTGTTAATAATAATAATAATAATAATAATAATAATAATAATAATAATAATATAATAATAAGCTTTATTTGTAGAGCACCTTCTCTGCTTCACAGCAGAAACATAACAATCAGTACAAGATTAGACAGAATAAGAGCATTTACAGCACAATAATCACAGTGTAGATGTAAATGAGTCTGAAGTACCATTATAAAAATAGCATAATTGAAATAGTATAAAATAACATTGGCACACCATTCTTGTAAATGTTTTAACTATCAGAGCCATATTTTGAAAGCATGAGATCAACAATGGGCCCCTGTGGCCCTTCAACTGGTTTACTCCCTTTGCTACCCATTATTTACGTTTACAGTGTCAACCTCTTTATTGACCTTTTAACGTATAAAACACAGACGTCTCCGTGAGTCCACATTCTCTTGTTTCTTCCACACATCACGTATAACCAGAGCCGTGTAAAGTTATAAGACTCACCCAGTCCATGTCCTCCGATGGACACTGTAGAGAAACAACAGTCAGTGACGCTGGGACACTTTCAGGACATGAAGTCTGATTGGCTATCAGAGTAAGAGGTGGGCGGGGCCTAACCTGTGACCAGACACTTGCTGGCGTCTCCAGTGGGCAGGGCGTGGATGCGGTACGGCGAGTACGGGATCTCGTCTCCTCCGTACTTGATGGTGATGGTGTACCGTCCCGCCGTGTCGGGGACGTAGGACACCGTGTACGTCCCGTCCCGGTTGTCCCGGATGTTCGCCTTCTTGGGTTTCCCCTCCGGGTCCTGGAGACACACGGACAGGAAGTCAGAGGCGTGTAGATATATTCCTCGTTGTGTGAAGTACTGTGGTCTCTACGGAACCGTGAGCCATCGATAGAAAAAAGAATCTTTCATTTGAACTAAAGTTACATTTTTTGTCCCAAAATGTTTCAATCAATTGAACCGTGTGTACAAGTTCTGTTTTTAAGAACATTTATATTCACAAGAAAACAACAGTATGTTGTTCAATCAAATCAAATCACGTTTTCAGTTTGCTCTCATGATCCCCATGAGGGAAGTTTGTCTTTCTACAGTTTGTTATCGTCACGTTCTGCCGCTGGAGGAGACCAGCTCACACATTTAAAGATGTTTAAATGTGTGAGCTGTGTGACACATGTTCCCACAGGAGCTACATCTAGTCACTGCAGAGAGGGGGGGAGGGGAAGAGGAGGAGGAGGAGGAGGAGGAAGGTTTTCTCCGGTTAGTGGAGATTTGTTAGCTCATTGCACAAACTGATGGAGGTCACATGGGGGGGATTGTTTAATGATATTGATGTTAAATTTACTTTCAGCTTCCCAAAGTGCATTTTTATGTGTGTAAATAAATAGTTTGATTTAATAGAACAAGTTTTAGGTCGTTTAGGTATTAAATATATAATTTATAGCAGGATTTAGAAGAGTGAGGCTCAAGAGAAGGAAATTGATTCATTTTATTGTGAGAAATATTCGCCATCATTTATGACATTGTATTTTATTTTCATGTTTATTGTGTCTAATTGTTGAATGTAAAGTTTCACATTTAATTATTTAATCACTTTTTAATTATTTTTGTAGATTCTATTGGTCTTTTTTGTATTATTATAATTTTAAAACATGCCATATGTTCTATTCGGGGAGAGTTCTTATGTTTATTCATAACATGTTAAATATATGAATTTTTCTTTATTACATGTAAAATTTAAAAGAAAAGTACATTTTATTTTGTTTTTTATATTATCTTCTTCATCCATAACTTCCTGCAGATCCAATTCCCTTTAAATTAAAATCTTTGAGATTAACTTTGAACTGTTTAAAATGAGCATTTGTATCCTGTTTTAAGAGAACGGTGGGAGGGAGGGGGAACATGAGACGAGGTGAGGGGGGGTCACAGTGCAGGCCTTACACAGCCTCTCTTATGAATACTGAAGGGGATGGTTTTCTTTACTATATGAGTCTCCCAAACCCTCCTGCCCCAGTCCTCCACAAACACTGAGGCCTCACGGCTGCCCCCGTCCGGACCCTGCAGCAGCAGCAGCAACACGTCGGCAGAGGGAGAGGGTCAATCAAAAGTGAGACAACAACAGTTCAGACAGATCAGGAGGTCCAGCAGATACATCTCTAATATTTACTATTCAGTCCGGCCTCAAGTGTGCACAAATACCGGGTTTAAACACAATTAATAGACTTGCAAAACAAAAGAAAAAGCTTCATACTATTTTGTACAGCCCAATGAGTGCAGAATCAAACTGTATGCAGACGATACAGCTCTTTATAAAATCAAAGTTGTTTGAAAGTTAATTTAGGATTTAATTGTCAACGTTATGAATGAAGTTATTTGGTCCGGCTGTAGTACATGTTGCTACTAAGAAGTATTATTTAAGGTCCTGTCTACACATTAGTGAATTGGTTTATTTACAAAATCAGAATCCATATTTAACCTTGAGATTTTAGTTGCTCAATCCCTTTACTACAGTTTTCTAAACGGAAATGAATGAAGACAATATATAGTCCTGAGCTGGTTTAGAGGTAGCTCTTTCCTATAGTTCCTGAGTCTGGACCCACCAGTATCTGAACAGTGAGCAGTCCCTCTCCAGCGTCTCTGGCGTCGATGGTGAACTCCACCGGCAGACTGGCGGGAACTCCAGACGCGTTCAGACCCGGACCGCTGGCTCGGACTTTACTGGCATCGTGAGCCGGCAGTGTCTTGATCTTAAAAGGACTGAAAGGCGACAGTTTGAAGGTAAGACCTGAACTAGGGAGATGGTGAACTCTGTATTCACAAATCTGTCAGTACTGACCTGCGGGGAACCTCCTGGTCAGCGTACTTCACACACACCGTGTACGGGCCGTCGTTGGCGGGAGTGTAGTTGACTGTGTGAGTTCCGTCGCCGTTGTCGGTGATGCTGATTGGCTCGGTCACACCTGAGGAGAAAAGTTTTATACTTTAAGACTGTTGGAAAATGTAGACGTCCTCCACATCAACTCAAATCACCTGCTGGACACCAAACAGCAGGAAGAAAACAAAACACCACAAGATGACAAGTATAGGACTCCAGAAAGTAAAGTCTCTAGTTATCAATACATTTACAGACAGTGTGGGACAGAAAAGAAAAGTATATGCATACACAACATATTAATGATATAATTAAGTGTGATTTTGGTGTTTCATTTAATGTATTTAAACTTTATTAAACCAGGAGAAGATGTATACCAAGACAGACAGAAAACACAAAGGGACCAAAAATCATGCACAGGGAAGTTTTGGGAATCTGCCTCTAATGTTTTCATTTAGATCTCAAAGACTCAACGAGATCAGTCCATTTAGTCTTTTACGCAACATACTCTATGTTGAGGGTGCAGAATACATCCATTTTGTAATTTCTGAAGACCATGAAGGCCTTGAGTTGAGATGAAGACACTTAACAGGTGTAAAAATATTCTCACCTGTGGGTCCATACAGCTGGACCTCCAGAGAAGCCACCCCGGCCTTACTGCTGTCCACAGTGAAGGTCTGAGGGACGTGGGCTCGAACCCCACTTCCCAGCCCGGGCCCTGAACACTTCACTTTACTGGGATCCACCAGCTCTCGCACCGGGACCCGAAATGGGCTCCCTGCAACACACACATTGGAGATTAGTCACATTTGCACCTGAAGTGTGTGCACAGTCTGTGAACTCTGCGCCCCACAGAGTTACATCACCTGGGATCGGCAGGCCTCCGAAGGTGATGTTGACATCATACTCCCCAGAAGTGAAGGGAATGTACTCCACGCTGCAGCTGCCATCTTTGTTGTCCTTACACGACATCTTCGCCTCTGACGGACCCTCGATGGCGAGGCCGAGACCTCCTGTGCCGGCACCTCTGAGGGAGAGACAGGACCGGGGGGGTGAGATTCAGGCCTGAATTAAAGGAAACTGTTTGAATGGTTAATGAGTCACCTAGTCTCCACGGTGAAGCGGTTGGGTTTGTTCACCAGTCCTTCCTCAAGGCCCGGCCCGTAGGCGCGCACTCGACTGGGGTCACAACCCTCCGTCACCGACACCCTGAACGGACTCTTCGGCACCGAGACTTCATCAAACAGAACCTCGATCAGATGCAGACCTGCGGCCGCACACATCAAGTTTAATTAACGAATACGTTTGTTTCATTTGATTTGTTTACATATACACACAAACAATGCAAATTAATATATAAATAAACAGAATAAAATGTGGTGGAGAGGTGCAACAAAAAAAACCTCAGAGGGATAGAAAGACAAAAGATAAGCAGACACCCATATATAGAAGTACACAAAGTGTACACAGATAATCCATGAGGAGAATATTGTGGAGTGAAATTAGTGAATTTGAGTTTCCTCTGGTAAAGATCCTCCTCATGACCTACAAAGCCCTCCATAACCTGGCCCCCTCCTACCTGACTGACCTCCTCCACAGACATACTCCCACCCGCAGCCTCCGTTCTGCTGCTGCTAACCTCCTGCCCCCCCCATCCGGACCAAGCTCAGATCCTGGGGGGACAGAGCCTTCTCCATCGCTGCTCCAAAACTCTGGAACTCTCTGCCTCAAACCATCAGAGACTCCTCCTCACTCACCACATTCAAATCATCAGACTCACCTGTTCAACATGGCCTTCAACCACTGACCGTCTCTTCTCCTTATCCTCCCTTCTTTTTTCGTTTGTTCATTTATATGTTTATCTTTGTGTCACTCACTCTGTCAAATGTCTTTGAGTTTCTAGCTATACAAATCTAATGTATTCAGGAGGTTCTTTTGGACACTAGACTTGGAAGCGACAGTAGGCGTGTTTACGGTAAGCGGGTCATTTCCGGTTGTTAATGTTTCTGTGTTGCTGGTAGCATACTTCGGCAGCTCCAGCTTGACCCAGTTAATGTTGTTATAGTCTTGATCACATCGGCTAATTACCTGTCATCTATCTAACCCTATACTTGTACTTCCTAAGCACTTACAACTCTCTCCTTATCCTCCTTCTATTGCTCTGCCTTTTTTAGTGATAATGGTACGTGTATTAAATGTAGTTTATACGCAGGGTTGGAGGCGAGTTTTAGAGGGATAGATGAGCGGCTCCGCACCATGGTTAGTCAGCGGTTAGCAAGTGTAGCTGTTAGTAAGCCTCCTATAGCTGGTGCGGGCCGACCAGTGGTATCTCCTGTTAGCTGTCCCCCGGCGGAGCCCGAGCAGCCGGGAGACTGGGTGACTGTCCGAAAGAAGTGTTATCAGAAGCCCACGGTTCACCACCAACCGCTTGCTGTTTCTAACAGATTCTCCCCACTCAGTGACACACCAGCTGAGAAGATAATAAGATTTATTTATTTTGTCTCACTGAAACCTGAGACATGAAGAATATGTCAGTCTAAATGAATCCGCTCCACCTGGTCATATTAATACTCACATTCCTCGAGGTACTGGCCGAGGAGGTGGAGTTGTGGCCATATTCGACTCAAACCTCTTGATCAATCCTAAACCTAAACTAAACTATAACTCTTTTGAAAGCCTTGTTCTTACGCTCTCAAACCCAACATGGAAACAATAAAGCCAGTTTTATTTGTTCCTGTGTACCGCCCTCCTGGTCCGTATTCTGAAGTTCTATCTGAATTCTCAGAATTTTTATCAAGTTTAGTCCTTAAAACAGATAAAGTAATTATTGTAGGTGACTTTAATATTCATGTGGATGTTGATAGTGACAGCCTTAATAATGCATTTATCTCAATATTAGATTCAATTGGGTTCAGTCAGAGTGTACATGAACCAACTCATTGTTTAAACCACACTCTGGACCTTGTTCTGGGATATGGTGTTGAAACTGAAAGTTTATCAGTGTGTCCACATAATCCTCTTTTATCAGACCATTTTTTAATAACTTTTGAAGTCCTGTTACTGGACTACAAGCCAGCAGGCAGAACATCCTACGCTCGATGTCTATCTGAAAGTGCTGTGACTAAATTTAAGGAAGTGATTCCATCAGAACTTAATTCAATACCAGGACTCAATATCAATATAACGGAGGACTCCAATGCTAACTTTAGTCCCTCCCAAATTAATCATCTTGTTGATAGCGCTGCAGCCTCACTGCGAATAACACTCGACTCTGTCGCTCCTCTAAAGAAGAAGATCATAAAACAGAAAAAGAAAGCTCCGGCTTAATTTACAAATCCGCAAACTAAAACAAAAGTCGAGAAATCTTGAACGTAAATGGCGTTCCACTAAACTGGAAGAATCTCACTTAGTCTGGTTAGATCATCTTAAAACGTATAAGAAGGCTCTCCGTAATGCAGAGCAGCTTATTACTCTTCCTTAACAGAAGAACATAAGAACAACCCCAGGTTTCTGTTCAGCAGGGTTAGGCTAACCCTAACCCTAACCCTTTAACCATAACATTATAATTATTAGAGACTAAATTAATCTCCTCCTGACCTCAATTGGTAATGACTTAAATTCAACCTCCGGAATTTCAAAAACATCTGTAACTCCTGAAATATATCTAGACAAAGGACTTGTCTTGTCTGTTCTTGTCTTGTCTTGTTAGACCTCAGTGCTGCTTTCCACACTGTTGATCATGACATTCTACTACAGAGACTGGAACATTGTGTTGGCATAAAAGGAACCGCACTAAGCTGGTTCAAGTCCTATTTATCTGAGCGATCTCAATTTGTATGTGTTAACGACGCCAAAGTCAGTCTTGGAGTTCCGTAGGGTTCTGTACTTGGACCGATTCTATTCACCTTATACATGCTTCCTTTGGGCAATATTATAAGGAACCACTCTATAAACTTTCATTGTTATGCGGATGATACCCAATTATATCTATCAATTAAACCAGATGAAACCAATCAATTGGCTAAACTTCAAGTCTTAAGGACATAAAAACTTGGATGTTCTGCAACTTCTTGATGTTAAACACAGACAAAACTGAAGTTATTATACTTGGCCCTAACCGCCTCCGAAACGCATTTTCTAATGACATAGAAGCTCTGGATGGCATTAACTTGGCCTCCAGCACCACTTGTAAGGAAACTTGACATCATCTTTGATCAGGATCTGTCTTTTAACTCCCACATAAAACAAATCTCAAGGACTGCCTTCTTTCATCTACGTAACATTGTAAAAATAAGACACATCCTCAAAATGATGCAGAAAAACTAGTCCATGCATTTGTTACTTCAAGGCTGGATTACTGCAACTCATTGTTATCAGGTTGTCCCAAAAAGTTGCGTAAGACTCTTCAGTTGATCCAAAATGCAGCGGCACGTGTATTGACAAGAACAAGGAAACGGGACTTTCCTTTTTGATAAAGCTTATAGTTAGGGCTGGCTCAGGTTTGCCCTGGATCAGCCCCTAGTTATGCTGCTATAGGCTTAGACTGCCGGGGGACACCTCCCTGCTCTCTTCCTTCTCTTCCTCTCTCCTCCCCTCCCTCTCTTCTTCTCCCTCTCTATCTGTATGCATTTATGTAAATGTATGTTACTAACTCATCATCCGGGGTATCATCCCCGGAGTTTCTGTGTCTCATGTGGCAGGTTGCCACTGATAAAGTTTACGTCAGGATCATGAATCGTGACAGCGCCTGCTGACCTGGTCCTGCTGGACACCGGGAAGCCTTATTGACATTTTCCTGGATTCATCCAAACTTTCTCTTTTTCAACACAACATAATTTCTGTCAAATGTTGTATTTGTACTATGTTGTTTATCCTGTACACACGACATCTATTGCACATCTGTCCGTCCTGGGAGAGGGATCCCTCCTAAGTTGCTCTCCCTGAGGTTTCTAACATGTTTCCCCTTTAATTTTGGGGTTTCTTTTAGGAAGTTTTTCCTTGTGCGATGCGAGGGTCTAAGGACAGAGGGTGTCGTAACCTGTACAGTCTGTAAAGCACACTGAGACAAATGTATAATTTGTGATATTGGGCTATACAAATAAATTTGATTTGATTTGATTTATTACACCTTATTCTAATAGTTTGCCATCAGTGTTATGTGTCATATTATTTCTACATATTAATCTTGTTTTCTGTAACTTTGAGATTAACGTGAGTTATGTGGACCTTCTTCCTGCACTATATTTTAAAATGGGAAAATAAACTTTATAAATAAGTAAGCTTTGCAAAAAACATTCCCTCTGCAGTGCTGATGTCATCAGTTCTCAGGATAAACACACACACAGTATATATATGTGTGTGTGTGTGTGTGTGTGTGTGTGTGTGTGTGTGAGTATTATAACTCTCTGGTCTCAGACAGATAATCACCAGATCACTTCCTTGATGATGTTTTTAATGTTCTCCTAAACTGGAAAAGCCACAACCTCCCAGTTATATTTAACGGTTTAGAGACGTCAGACAGAACTTAAAGGATTACTTTAGTTTACACACACCACCAACAATGCAACTTTATAGGTCAGAGTAACCTTTTCAACTCCAGAAACTTGTTTATACGTCATTGCAACGATACAAAGCCAGTCGTAAATCTGCAAAAATATTCTTAAAAACTAGAGAAACCTTTTACTGTGTGGCTCTGCCCAACATTTACATCTGAGAGACACAGAAAACTTTAAATCTGCAGACAGTCAGTCAATGTGAGAACACAGTGAGAAATGTCCGTCCCAGTCTCTCACAGTCCTGAAGTCTTTAATGTCTTTAAATGTCTTGTTGTGCACTTTAATATAAAACAGAAAAGCAGCAGATCTGCAAATTTGAGCCTGAAAACAGACTTTAAAGACTTTTCTGCAGGAAACTTTACTTTAACGATGAATCGGAATAGTTGGACGATAAACTCTGAAAATTGTATTTGCATCAAACTTATTCGTAAAAACTTAAATAATAAAGGCCTGTTTCACTCCGTGCTTGCAAACCAACACTTACAGCATCAGATAACTATTAATGTTGATTAAAACTAGGCTTCAAAATTAAATGCTAACACGTTGTTTGTTTTGATTGTGTGGTTCCATATTCAACAGGAAGTGTCAGATTACCACAATAAAAGCCCTAAACATGATGAAATCATTCTACAAGTTTAATTGTCGAAGCCACAAATCCCTGTTCGCCTCTCTGGCTTCAGAGAAACGAGAACTAAACATTATAAAGACCATTCAGAACTTTGCAGCAGGACAAACACTGAAGTTCTCACCATCCTCGTACGGCGTGTACTCCACCCTGTAGGTGCCGTCTCCTTTGTCCGTGATGTAGGCTTCCGTGTTGGCGCCGGACGGGTTGGAGATGCAGGCTTTAACGTGGCTGCCACCGCTCTTGTAGTGCGCCCGGGTGTCCACGGTGAAGTGTGTGGTGACCTCCCGCAGGACACCTGCAGAGGAAGCGCGAAAAAACACAGAAACACAGAAGTGTGAAGCTGAGAAGCTTCATCATCTCGAGATTACTGAAAGTTGTTTCCTCCTTTTACTAAATATGTTCGGCAACAGAGAGGGCTTAAGTCTCCATTATTAATACACACATATATATATACATATACTGTATAATATATCAACTATTACGACTGAACTTCAATCCAACTGGATATATATTTATATTATAGTTGTTATAGTTATAATAGTTCTTATAGTATGGACATCTTGAAGTGACATAAATTAAAGCGTTATAACGAGATAACGACACGAAAGAAGAATTGCTTCCACTTGGTGCAGTAACTGTAGAACTAAATAGAACTGACGAGTGTTTTCACTCACAGTCTGTGGTTTAATTAACTCGTAACACCATCTGTGCATTATTTTAATTTAAACTCATTTAAAGAATTGATCACAGAAAGGAGCTAAAAGCAACGGAACAATAGGAGAACTAGACGAGCCCTTGGAGAGCGTAACCCTCCACCAAGGCCAAATCTCGCAACGTTACAGAACGTGAAAGATATTGTGTGTCCGCCTCGTGATTCGGATCCGCTCCAAAATGTTTAGAGTTCTTCCTCAGTCCGTGCTTCATCCTCACTCCAAGTTTCCAGAACATCAGGCCGATCTTTCATCCTGCTGAAGATCAGAACTGAAACACAACATCGCTGGTGGAGGTCGTGAGAAAAGTACAAATATACTTTTGTGAGTTTCTTAAGTGTCATAATTGCGTGTGTGGGAGTCCATCATTAAAAGTGACCTTAGACAAAGCAAAGAGTCTGGAAACTAAAGTTGTGTCTGTAACATTTGCAATCTGAAAGGTGCCAAGAAGAAGAAGCCCCCGTAGAGCCGGGCTTCAGTAACAAGTCCATTATGAACGATTAAGGTAAATTAGGGTCATTAAGAAATACAATAAAATTGAAGGTTAAGTACACTTATTTAACTAGCTGTCAGTCTTCATTTGTTTTACTTCTTTATTGTACATGTTTTTTTGCACTTAGTACCTGTTCTTGCTATTTTCTGCCTGTTTTTAATTTTTATTTGTATTCATTTGATTGCTTGGTTTTATCGCACTTTGAATCAGGGAGGAAATTGTAAAACATATTTGTGGGGCAACTTTCGAGTGAGGCTTAACCCTCTGGAGTCCGGGGCTAATTTTGCCGTTTTCGCATACTTTTGATTCAGCATTACTAAACCCCATTAAGAAATGTTTAGCATGTCTGATAGCACCTGATAGTTGTTTTTTTCATTTTGACATACTATATGAACATATTGGACCTAAAACCACACAAAAAATGTAAAAACTGATTTTGAAAATGATATTATTTTTACTATGGGTAACACAAACATGGACAACGAAACATTTTGAAAGCTGGAAATATATACACGGGATGTGACTATGATAATCTGAAAGTTTGATTGAGGTAGCATGAACCTAAATACACATTTTATGAACAAACACCAGGTGTATCCAGAGGCGTTTTCCCTCATTCCTTCAAGTTTTTTTGTTTTTGCTCCCATTTTTCATGAGCTGAAATCAAAGATCTAATACTTTCTCTATGTATACAAAAGGCCTATTTCTCTCAAATATTGTTCACAAATGTGTTTAAATCTGTGTTCTTCTCCTTTGCTGAGATAATCCATCCACCTCACAGGTGCAGCACATCAAGATGCTGATTAGACAGCAGGATTATTGCATCATATATATCCTTATCCTCAGGCCGTCACAATAAAAGGCCTCTCTAACATGTACAGTTTTATCTTGTATTCGGACCAACACTAAATCTATCTATCTCTCAATTCTCAATTGTTTCTGTCACTTTCCTTCAATCGCCGTCTCCCTTCGTCTCTTTCCGTCTAGATCCATATTGCCTTGTTTAGCTTCGCATCACTTCGTTTACCCCCCCCCCCCTCCCTGGTAAATGCTACCTGTTGAGCAGGATCTACAGTCTCCAGCATTATTTTCCGCTTCGTAAAATGACAAAATACGGTGAAGATTTAAAATACGTAACGGCCGCCACATTGCATTTCTCATACTTTTGAGCGTGTGAAAAAAATATTTTTGCATCAACTTTATATCATCGTATCTCCGTTACAGCACAGTGAGCTCTTAACGAATACTACTTATACCTTACCTTATATCAACGTACACCAGCGTGTTGCCGATATTTTGTATACGCCATATTTTTGTATATCTTATGCATTTGTTGGGTATTCGTCTGATACATTTTGTATAAGTAAGTGATACGATATCAATAGGTTAGACATGCGTATCTGTATATGTTGACGTTTCCGATCCGATGAAAAGTTGGACGTATTTGGACTCTGACAAATTTTCATATACGCCGGCACACGTTTCTGTCATACGGAGATGTGTGACAGGGCCTAAATGTAGAATCAAGATATTGGCCTAAACTGGTAAATATATACATATGCTTTGAACTAAACCCCCTGTATGAAAGGTGCTATATAAATAAAGCTTTATTCATTTTATTACTTGAAAAAATGCTTTTCCTTTATTAATTAAGAGATTTTTAAATGAATGTACAAAATAAAGGATCCGAAACCCACAGTTTAATTTAGATTTTAACTTTCAGGATAAAACAAGAAAGATCAATTAAAGGTATTTTATGGGATTGTTGGTTTATAGAGAAATATGTAAAGTATCTGGTAAATACGTGAGTTTTATCTCTTAGATATCAAGTTATTACCTCCACCAACAATGTCATGATTTTGTTTTTGTCATTTATTTGTCTGTCAGCAGGATTACAGAAAAACTACCGGCCCTATTTTCATGAAACTCGGTCGAATAGTGAAACACGGACCAGAGAAGAACACATAAAATGTTGGAGCAGATCCAAAAATGGTGTAAACCACCTTGTAACTGAGTAGAAAAACATCTTCCAGCCCTCACCTCTGGGCTCCACTCCTGGTCCGTGGATCTTCACGCCGCTGGTGTCGACAGCCGGATCCACCTGCAGGCGTGCGGGGAACTCGGGCACTGTGTGTCCTCCGTATTTGATGGTGATGGTGTACATGCCGTGGAACTGCGGGATGTAGGTGATGGAGTAAGTCCCGTCGCTGTTGTTCTGCACGTGGACTTCAGCTTTAGCTCCGGAGTCGGAGATGATCTCGATGGTGAGCTCGGCCTCTCCGGCTTTAGAGCAGTCCACCGTGAAGGATCCGTCCTCGTTGACTTTCCCTCGCTCCAGGCCGGGCCCGCTCGCCGTCACCTTGCTGGGGTCAAATGCCGACTCCACCATGGCCTTGAAGGGGGAACCAGGGATGTGCTGGTCTGCAAACAGGATGTTGATGGCGTACTCGCCGGGCTCGGTGGGTAGGTAGGACACGGAGCAGGAGCCGTCACCGTTGTCCTGGCATTCAATCTTGGCCTCGCAGGGTCCCTCCACCGTCAGGCCCAGACCCCCGGTACCGGCTCCCTTTGTGTCGATGGCAAAGGGCGCCGGTTTACCCACAACTCCACCCAGAAGACCCAGGCCATAGGCTCGGACCTGGAAGGGAGACAGACAAATGAAATGCACCTATACACTTGTAATAATAACCAAGAAAATATTTACTCAGACCAAGAAAAAGGCTACACATTGCCAAGAGAGGTTTACTTGGATGAATAAAAAATTACTGGAACCTAGAAAAGGTTTACTAAAGGTTTACTTCAGTCTGTGTGTGAAGAAGAAATTCTGCAACATCTTGGATTTTTCACAATTTGTATTGAATTGATTGATGAGACCTTTATTTGACGTTGGTTGTTTCCCACCTTACAGGTTGCGAAGAAGATTGCCTATCATCTGGTGACTTAGTATTTCCAACAGTTTATTCCAAAACAAATTTTATAAGCTGCACAAAATAAGAGTTTCAGAAGACATAGATGAAAATGTCTTTAACGGACCTTTGAAGGGTCGGGGGGCATGACGCCCTCCACAGTGAATGGACTTCCTTGTACAGGGTTTCCGTCGTAGCTGATGTCCACTCTGTACTGTCCTTCCTCGGGGGGGATGTACTTCACTGTGTGCAGCTCATTGGCTGTGCCCGACTCCAGCTTGCAGGGGATTGGTCTGCGTGACGGCGAGGTGATCTTGACGTCCAGTTTGCCCTGACCACCAGCTTCACGAGTACTGATGGTGAACTCCTCGTCCTTCCCAACATCCACCTCTTTCATTCGCACGCAAACACAGAAACATGTGTAGTTAGTGCTTTGAAAAACAACAAGTTGTGATTTTAAATTACATGCAAACTAATAATTGCCAAAAAAATATTTGAAGCTCCATATAATGGTGGCGTTAAAATCTGGGGCATCCAGGTAACTTTGGCACAAGGTTCAGGCCTTTGTTGCATCTCTTCTCCGTCACATTTCTACTGCCGCTATCAGATAAAGGATAACATACTACATTCAATGCTATATGTAGCTAATAACACAAAACAACACATGTAGCTCACAGTGAAAGGCTTAAGTTGTGACCTTGACTTGAACACAGGATGAATGTTGTCTGTCGGTCTGGACTGAAGCTGAACTTCCTGTTTGATAAATGTACATACTCACTGTTGTTCAAACCCTGAACCTTGACCTTGTTGAGGTCCAGTGGGGGGGCCACGCTGATGTTAAAGGGACTTTTCGGGATGGGGTCTCCTCCGTGACACACAGTGACGGACATGTTCCCCTGAAAGAAACACAAACTGCAGTTAGAACCAGTCACTTTGACTTTAAATGACTTTAAACCAATACACATGCTAAAAGAAAATATGTGCAGCATTCAAATGTTTATTTAGAATTTGAACGTCAACGTTATGAATGAAGCACTAAACTATTCGTTACAGCCATGATGAGTGCCGAATAAACATGTAGGCAGACGATACAGTTGTTTATAGAATCAATGTTGATTCAGAATTTGAATTGAAACGTTTTAAATGAAGATTCAAACTGTTCAGTACAGCCCTAATAAGTGCAGAATGAACCTGTATGCAAACGATACAGTTCTTTATATAATGAATGTTCATTGAATGTTTATTTAGAATTTGAATGTCACAATTATGAATGAAGCTTTGAACTTTTCGGTACAGCCACTACTCAGCTCACACATTATTAATAATGTTGATCAGAGTCACCTGTTGGACGGCGGTGTAGCGGACGGTGTAGGAGTAGTCATGGTTGTCGATGATCTCGAAGTCTCTGACAGCTTCCCCTTTAGCCGCTCCGGTGAAATGAACCTCAGGTTTGGCTTTACCGGCTCCCTTTGTGTAGATGGTGAAATGAGTCGGTTTCCCCACTTCAACTCCTGCAGAGGGTTAAAGAGACATCAAATATATAAATACAAATAATCTGCAGGGTTTTATAGGACTATAATGATGCTTATACTTAAGCAAAGGATCTAAATACTTCCTCAACCGCCGGCAATAAGTAGGTTATTAGAAAGTACAAATTACATTTATTTCCAAAGCACAAGCCAATACATTCATGCACAGAAACAAACAGATTTGAGAGCACAAATTAAGTAATTCAGGAACACCAATTACTAAATTTCTGTGGTTTTAAATAATTTGACAGCAAGAATCACTCATTTACACAAATTAAGTGATTCCAGTGCACAAACTGATATTTGTAATTGAAGAACACCATTTACTTTGTATTTTGAGAGCAGAGTAGGGGTGTCGGGATATACTGGCATTGACGTCAAAATAAGAAATATTGATATCATGTAAATAATATACATATGATAATATTGTTTAAATAATCAAATAAGCCTCTTAAATTATTTATGTTTTTACACTTTGTTACAATTCTGGTTCCAGATTCTCTTCACCTCCATACACTTGTATCTGAGTGTAATTCATCCCTCAAAAAAGAGACAAAATGCACAAAAGTTAAAACTGAATTTGACTTTTATTTTCACATTTTCTGTAGATATCACGATAATATTGTTATTGTGAATTGTTTTAGTGCAGTGACGATCTGATGGAGCCAGCCCTACAGCAAAGCTTACTTAATTTGCGTGCAAAATAAATTGATTTGTGCAGGAAAGGAACATTAACATGTTCACCTGGAATGAGCTCACCTGTCTTGTTGAGTCCGGGTCCTTCTGCTCTGACTTTAGCTGCATCATGGGAAGGATCCACTTTTATTCTGAAGGGGCTGATGGGAATTTCCTGTTATAACAATAATGGTTTGTTTAACATCTCGTTTTAATAAGAAACCAGAAGAAGTTTCCTTCCTATCTCTGCTCTCACCTGATCTGCGAACAGCACCATGATGGTGTACTGCCCGGCGCCCGGAGGCATGTACTTCACCGTGAACGTGTCGTTGTCATTTTTGATGATGTCAAAGTCGATGTCGGCCTCCGCAGGACCGACCACACCCGGAGCACACTTGATCCCAATGCTGACATCCCCTACAGGTAACAACCGTGATAATAAATGTAAATAAGATCGTAACAACACGTTTTTTGGTGCTCCTGCAATAACAAAATATTTATAAATTGCAACTATGTTGCGCGGACCCGTTTCTTCCTGTTCTGGTAGTGAGAGTTTATTTATTTAATTCTAAAAACAGTGTGGACATGTGCTTTTGTAGGCCTACCGACATTTGAATGCTTTTGTAGTTTCTCATAGCGGAGCCATCTACACTAAGAGACACAACAAAGGTATTAAAAATGTCATTATATGTGATTTCAGGCCATTTTTCATGTTGTCCTTTCAGTATGTCTGATGGATGTGTTACTGTGAAACCACCCGATCACCGCAGTGTAGCCGCTGAATGTCACACATTTCAATTATTGTTTACAACTAGCGGTAAACCGGAAAAACAAATACAGTAGAACCAGAAGTAAAACTAATGGGCGGTGCAGCATATGGTAAATATAATATAAAAATGAACAGGATATCCAACATGAAACAGGTTTGATGTTGGAGCAGAATTGTGTCCCACCCTGTCCGGCCTCGCTGCAGTCCACGGTGAAGTACGTCGGCTCGTTGGCCTTCAGTCCCGTCTTCTCCACGCCCGGACCGTAAACCTTCACGTTCTCCGGATGGCTTCCTTCTCCTATCGTCACCTGGATCACAACATACAAAGTGTATTAATAGATTTATAATTATGGCAACTGCATCAACACATTTGGACTGCCTAGTTTCACTAATATTGAACTATATTTCACCTTACACACAATATTACTTGTCGTTTTTTTACTGTTAATGTCATTCATTTTGATTTGTTCTCTGTTTAAAGTTTTTTATGTCCCTGGTTCTTGCATTTGTCTTTTTGTGTGTTTTTCATTATTTGTGAAACATATTTGTTTTGATTCTACATCCTTTAATAAGACATTTGAGTCTGTGGAGTACCTCAGGGTACTATCCTTGGTCAACTATAATTCGGTACCTACTGGAAAACGTTCTGTTTATTACCCTGCAAATATGTGTATCTGTAAAATTTAAAACCTTTTAAACAATAAAAAGCTTTCAGCTGAATATTGCTTGACATATTGGTCAATATTATTTTGGTTTCTTTCTTGTCTTATAAAATGTTTGTTTCATACAAATTTAGACCGAAAACTGTGAGTTTGTCTTCCTCAGTGGTTAATCCTGCTGTGAGCTTCATATGCATAGGGCTTTAGCTGACAATCATTTATTAGATTATGTTTTTTGAGTAGTCTATTAATCAATTAGTAAAATGTTTGAAAATATTGAAAAGTATCCATCCCAGTTTCTCAAAGTCCAAAGTGATGTCCTTAAATGTCTTGTTTTGTCCCTTTAATATAAAACAGAGAAAAGCAGCAAATCTCCAGATTTAATACATTTCCATTTATCCAAAGAAGGTGATCTTCAGGAGCAACTGTTACCCTGAAGGGGCTGTTAGGGACGTTGACTTCCCCCCAGGTGATGATGATGGTGTGTTTGATGGGTTTGGTGGGAATGTAAACACAGAAGAAAGTGCTGTCTCCTTTATCTGTGATCTGTATGTTGATGGGGAAACCCTCTGCATCCTGAAAGCACACACACATACGTCATTCATCTCTAATCAATAGATCATCGGTATAGAAAAGAGGTTTCTTGTTTAAAGTGTCACCTGAGCGTAGAGCTTCAGCTCTCCTCTGCCGGCTCCGTGGGCGTCGATGGTGAAGTCTGCAGGTTTGTTCACGATGCAGCCGAGCGGCTCCAGACCCGGACCGTAACACTTCACCTGAGGAGAATATTCAATACTCAACATCACATGTGACAGAATACAACATCTATGAACCAGAACATCAGAGAGGTTGAGGTCTAACGTTTTCTGGGAAGACGTCGTTGGCAGTGGGGAGGATGTGAGCCATGAAGGGACTGTCCTTAATGTCCTCGTCGTCACAGATAACGTGCACGGCGTAGTCGCCCGGCTCAGTCGGCCAGTATCGAACGTCACATGACCCGTCACCTTTATCATCGCACTCGATCTTCGCCTGAGACGGACCCTCGATGGAGAAACCTGCAGAGAGCCAGTGATACACGCTGGTTTACACTTCAAACTTCATATATTCCCACAATATAACACTGGAGGGGGGTAATATTATGAGAAATAAATCTGAATTTCAGATATTAAAGTCATACATTTGTGAGAAAAAAACGTGGCTATTCTGTGAGATTAAGGTTGTAATTTTACAAGTAAAACTCAAAATATTATCTGAGATTAAAGTTGTAACTTTACGAGAAAAAGTTTTTGAATATTCTCTGAGATTAAAGTGTTAAATAACGAGAAAAAACTCACAAATTTACGAGAAGAAAAACATATCCCCTGAGAATATAAAGTCATGATTAGCGGTAAACCTTGCAAAGTAAAGCGATGTAGTTCCTTGACCAGAAAAACACTCTTCCAAAAACATTTCTCGCAAGTTTAACAGTTTTTCCACATAAATGTACCACATTTTCAAAACTAAAATGGCCCTAAAACGTTGTCAAAGGAGGCCAATAAAATAGCAGGTAGTGTAAGCCATCTTTAAGCCCCTCCCCCAGCCACCTGTCAATCATTCTGAGCGACAGGTGAGTGTTTCTGATTCGTCCTTTGTGTCGTTGTGACGTACCGAGAGTCCCCACCTCCGTGCCGATGGCCTCAACCACAAAGTCGGCACTCTTCCCCACCATCCCCGTCTCCAGACCGGGACCCCAGGCCCGCACCTTCTGAGGCCCCGCCTCCTCACTCACCTGGACCTCGAACGGACTGAAAACGCACACACACAAATATTATAATCCCAAAAACAAAGATTTTAATGAAATACAGCAAAAACGTGTATCACCACACTACATGCAAAGGTTTAATTAAAAGTACTGAAAAATTAAATGGTGGTATTTATAATAAAAAAGCCAACAGATGTTATTTTCTACACAATATAAGATAGTTTACATTTGTATGTTTAATTTAGAAATAAAACGAGTGCTTCCCCTGTAACTATGGACAGAGACACTTCTACAATTGATTTTACATTAAAGTCTCAAATTAATTAGAAAATATGTCTACGTAATATTTTACTATCAGAAATGTTACTATTTGCCACAGACAACAAGTATATCTAGAAGCTAGAAGACATCTCTTTGTGTAAGTCTTTATTTGCAGCTTTATAGACAATTATTTCATATAATAGTCATGTTTGTTTATGTTAATCTTTATAAAGTTGAGCCTAGTATGTTTTACTATTCTGTATCTACACAAATCTGAGCCTCTGGAGTGCCTCAAGGTTCTATCCTGGGTCGCTTATAACTCTGTATTTACATGGCACCACTTACTATTTAGTAATAAGATGAACATTATGTGTTGACATGTTCTGACAAAAGACATTACACTTGACATTAACTTAAACAACTTATATTTGAATTATTATATATAATTACCATGCCCTATATGTTGAATATTCTGTATTTGGTAATCGTAAGCTTTATATATAAAGAGAAGTTGTATTTGAGCAATTCACTAATAATAAATGATCACTATCTTTCACACTAATAACTTTTATGAGACTATTTCTAAAATCACACCATAGACCTTTATCATCATTACTCTTTTATACATTTTTGCAAATATATAAACACGAACTAAAAGAAAAGCAATATAAGCAAAATGAAAAATATGAACAATAGGGAAACTAAATAAATAAATAAACTAGCAAACATTACAAAAGACGGAAAACAAACATCACATTCTTTGATTTCCTTTAGATGGTAGGGGCATTATTGAGTTCTTTATTTACACCCTTAGAAAATTACAAAATAAAGTAGACAGGTTCAACAACAATTAAATATTGTATCCATTAGCCCAATATGCTGATTTCTATATACATTGTATATGTATATATACATACATATTGCTAGCACCATAAAACATGTAACTACTCTGTGTAAAACCACTGGAGTACCTCAAGGTTCAATCCTGGGTCCTCTATAATTCAGTAAGGACTGGTTTGGTTCTCTCAGTTTATAGAAAGTTTCCTGTTTGGGTAACTGTGATACTAACTTATTATAACAATAAGATGGTCTGACTGTCTCACCTGCGTGGGATGGCGTGTCCTCCCCAGGTGATAGTTACGATGTATTTTCCCATCATGATGGGGTAATAATTACACTCAAACATCCCATTTTCCATCTCAAGAACCTTCACCGGCTCCTCCGCGCCCTCTGGATTCAAAACAAAAACATCAGTGCTGCTCATCGTGTGCAGTAAAGGTGCATTTCAAGCTAAATAACAGATTTATCATGTCTTACTTGGTCCCTTCACGGTGACTTTGTGCTCTCCGCTGCCGGCTCCTTTCGTGTGAACTTTAAAATCGGCGATTTCTTTCACCCTCAGCCCCTTTGGCTGTAGACCTCGGCCGGACGCTCTGCAGGTGTTCGGGTTACAGGCTGTAATCAGACATGGGACGCTGTTAAATGGGGATATGATGTTAAATTATAAGAAAACTAACCAAAACTTTATTCTTAATATTTGTTCAGAATTTATTTTGTCTTGTTTTTGGCTTCCTGTTATTATATTGTCTGTGAATATCCTGCATCTGTCAAAACACTTTGTAAACTCTGTTTTTAAAGGTGCTATATAAATAAAGTTATTATTATTATCATTATTAAGTGACCATCTTTCCACACTGACTCTAACACTGTTTCGAGTTCAAACACTGACTTATATTAGAAGTTAAACTCAACAAACTAGCAGTAACTAAACTCTAACCCATAGATAACTAGCTACTGTAGCTGACTTAACTGAACATAGTGAAACCTAGAACACACACACACACACACACACACACACACACACACACACACACACAGAATATATCTGTGTTAGTCAGCTGATCAGTACTGAGAGAAGCGGTTTGAGGCTGAAAGAGAAAAGCAGCAAAGATGAAGAAGAAACAGATTCAGAAGGAGCTGCAGGGTCCGGACCTCAACAGGGAAAACAAAGAAACAACAAAGAAACATTTATAAATATGTCCGAATAAACGTTGGTGTGGATTATTTTATTTAATTATCTGGAGACAAACTGATCCCGAACCAGTTTGAACAACTGAGTTCAGCTGGAAACGTTAAAGTTCAGATTACTGTTAGAGATGACATTCATTTAAAAAGACATTAATTACACATGCATGTCTTGACTTTTCATTCTCCAGTTCTCCATATTCATCCTGTGAAGTTGTTTTCTCGTCATAAACCATCCCGTAGTCGAACCGAGAGAACAAATAACTCACTCGTGTTCTCCAGCTCTTGGTTGAGAGTTTACAGGCGTACAGATTGTTTTGACCAGAATAAAATGAACGAATAGTTTTGTGTTTTATAAAACGGAGAATCCCTGTGAAACTACAGAAGAAGTTTTCATCAACAGTTTCTTAAATATAAACAGAATGCAACAGTGTGAGAAAGAGGAGGGTTCTTGGAGTCAGTTAGAAGAGCAGGAGAGGATTAGTATAATAATAATAATAATAATAATAATGATAATGATAATGATGATGATGATGAAGGCCAATGTTTGTAAAAACATCTATGTGCACATTCACTCTCATTAAAAGCATGTGAGGCACTAGTTCTACTATTTAAATTCTGTATTATTTGTATTTTTTATTTGATATGTTAGTTTTTGCAGTTTTATAAACTCTGTTGTTCACATTAGTGTTAGTTACTTTGATTACAGAGTTTATTAAACACAGACAAAATATTCATGTTTTGCTAATTTTCTGCCAAATAAAATTGGTTTAGAGAATAAAATTGAAGAATAAATAAAAACACTGTACTGTTTGTAAATATATAATATATGTAAACAGTTCTTGTTCGGCTGCTTGTGTTTAACATTTAACATTTGACAAGTTTGTCTTTTTTTGTACAATACTTTTTTTTTGTCATAAAACATGAAAACATCTTTATATATTATAATATATATTGCGCCTCCTGAGATTTGGATTTTGCACTTGTCCATATTGTAATTAATGTTCAGCCCTAATCAAGTCGAATGAGATTCTTGGACCCTAAAAACTCATGTACAGGACATTGAAACAGGTAAACTGAGGAAGATAAACAGTTGGCCTCCAGCGAGGACTCCACACATTCACTCATTTGTGTAGAAGAAGAAAAAGCTGCTCAGGGGGAAGCTGCACATGCTGTAAAGCCTGTGCAGGGGGGGTTGAGTTGAGGTGGAAGGAAACCAGGTGGAAGGAAACCAGGCTAGCGCAGGCAGGCTCCAGTCACACCCCCGCCACCAGCCTGTACTAACTTGGTCGCCTGTGTTTGGGCGGCGTTGGAGGGGGGGCTCTCCGTGTCTTGTCTGGGGGTGTGGTGCGAGCGGAGTGAGGTACAATCTGCACCGGAGACCCGGGAGGCGGGGCGCTCTGTGAAACTGAAGGAGGGAACAACAGTGATGTGACATTTGTACACAGGCAGAGAGACAGAGACCTCCAAAATCTCCAGACCAGTACATGGTCGGACCAGCAGGCAGAGAGTGGATCAAGTTCAATTCTCTAACCCTTCAAGTTAAGGCAACTAACAAGTCAAGAATACAAGTCCAAAGTCCTAAATTAAGACCCAAGTCAAAGACAAGTCTCAAGTCAGGTCGGAACTGAAACAAGTCCAGGCTCAAGTCAAAGGTTGAGAAAGTAAATCCTTGGAAATCCCCGAGTCAAGCTCCAAGATTTGAAAGTTGTTGTCTAAATCATGACAAACAAGGTATGGCTCAATTCCCAAATAAAGACAGCAAGTCTCAAGTCATTACGCTTTGATAAAGACTGGCAGGTCCAGGTCCAATGTCCTTAATAAAGGCATTAAGATCCATGTTCCATCCTAAATCAAGACATGCAAATCCTCTATCAAGATAGCAAGTCTCAAGTCAATTTTTAAGTCAAGTCAAGACAGACAGGTTCAGTAAAGGCCCAAGTCCAGATAGGCAATTCCCAAGTCAACACAAACAAGTCCCAAATCAAGGCTGGAAAGATTATTTTCAGTCAGAAAAAATCCCAAGTCAAAAACGTACAAAGTCCCAAGTCGAGACAAACAGGTTCAGGGTCCAGTCCTAAGTTGAGACAGGCAGGTCCCAAATCTAGGTAGCAAGTTCCAAGTCACATCATAAGTAAAGTTTCAAGTCACAGTTAACACACCGCAGCCCAAAATCAGGGCACAGCTTCAGCCAATAAAACCCATCAGACCAGGACCCAGACTGAACTGCAGATTTCTTCAACTGGAAACCAAAAACTTTTAGTCCGTCAGATTTCAAGGTGACACTCTGATTAGAAACACAAGCATTAGACTCACTGTCACATTCTGGTTAAAGGGACATTGATCATAACAACACCATGGCTTCTGTTGTAAACGTTTGAAGGAACAGACACCCCCTCTGGTGTAAAACATACCCTCTGAGATGTGGACGGTGAAAGGGCTTCTAGGAATCTGCTGCCCAGCAAAGGTCACATAGACGGTGTGAGGTCCCTCCAGGACGGGGACATAAGTGCAGCGGAAAATACTGTCGCCTTTGTTCTCCAACACAATCTCCACTGTATCCCTGCGACCGTTTGAATCCACAATGATGACACCTACGTCTCCAGCACCCGCCCCTGGAGGACAGACAGACAGAAAGATGTTCAAACACTGAGAAAACAGTGAGACACTCACTGACAAGATTCAGACGACTGAACTGTTGGTGACCTGGAAGTTAAAATGCTTTTACATCCCCAGGAAAATATCAGAAAAAGATGCAAACAAATGAAAGGTTTGTAGGATATTAGGGTCATTGTAGGTTCAAGAAAAATAACAATCAACCTCCTGTCTCTGTATTATTATTATTTTCACCTACAATCGCCGTAGGTTTTTAAATTTAAAGACAAAAATTACCTGCAGTGTAAATGTCAAAGTAAGTCGGTTTGTTGGCGACGTTCCCCGCCTGCTGCAGTCCCGGCCCGCGGGCCTGAACTCTGTTGGGGTCGCCCATCGCCTTCGAGATGTTCACCATGAAGGGACTTCTGTCGATGTCCTGCCCAGCAAACAGTACCTTCACCTGGAGGAACAGGAACACGCAGGTCGGTCAGCATTTCACTACGTTTGTACGAAGAGATCACCAGAAGGAGACATGTTTGCCTCGAAACGTGTGGTTTCTTCACAAACATACGGGTCCCGGTTATCCAGACAACACGTTGTGATTGTAGTTTAAAATGTTCAAGATTCTTTATTAAAATTTCCATCTCTTCTTCTTGTGTGGCGGCCACAGGAACTAAACCAGGAAATAAGTTTCTTTCTTTTCTTGTTTTATTCCATTAAGTCTGCAGAGCTGATTGAACAGATTGGACTGATATCACATGACCAGATTTCCAGGCTTGTGTCACCTGATGACACCTGAAGCAGATCCGTTGACGCCCAAAAATGTCATTTTTGATGTTTTTTCCAAGAACCTTGTGAGCAGATTTCTGTTAAACACAAGTTTAATGTCGCGCTCGTTCAGGATCCTTTTGGAGAAACTCACTTTTACAGATCTGTCAAATCAACTAATATCAGACAATACCAGAGATATGGTTGAGACACAGGAAGAAAGAAATAAAGAGAAAAGGGGGATACAGGATGATTGATACTACAGAGAGTAGGCCAGTTTGAACAGGTGAGTTTTGAGTTGGGACTTGAATGTTGTAACAGTTTCGGATTGTCGGATGTGTGGAGGGATGGGGTTCCAGAGCTTGGGAGCAGTGCAGCTGAAGGCCCTGGCACCCATGGTGATGAGACGTGATGTGGGGATTGTCAGTAGACCAGCTGAGGATGAGCGGAGGGAGCGGGAGGGGGTCTACTCGTGAAGGAGGTCACTTAGGTAGGTGGGGGCGAGTTTGTGAAGGGCTTTGTAGGTGAGCAGGATGTTTTTGTAGTTGATCCGGGATTGAACAGGGAGCCAGTGAAGTTTCAAGAGAATGGGGGTGATGTGTTCAGAGGATTTGGTGCGGGTCGTGATCCGGGCAGCGGCGTTTTGGATGATTTGAAGTCAGTTGAGCAGTTTGGTTGGAAGGCCAGAGAGAACAGCATTACAGTAGTCGATCCGTGATGTCACAAAAGCGTGGACCAAGACTTCTGTACTGGATTGGGACAGGGACGGGCAGAGTCTAGAGATCTTGCGCAGGTGGAAAAAAGCAGTGCGGGTGATGTTCTTTATGTGGGGTACAAAGGAGAGGGTGCTGTCCAGAGTGACACCAAGGCTCTTGACTTGACTGGAGAGTGGTACGGAGAAGATATCGATGATGAAGTTTGGGGCAGTGGAAGTTTGTGTTTTGGATAAAGTGCTTTTGGAGCCGATGAGAAGGGCCTCGGTTTTGTCTCCATTGAGTTTCAAGGAGTTCCTGGTCATCCAGCTCCGAACGTCTTGTAGGCAGGTGGTGAGGGATGTGGGCGGGAGAGCAGTGGTGGGTTTTGTAGAAATGTAGACCTGAGTGTCATCGGCATAACAGTGAAAGTGGACATTGTGGTGGCGGAGGATTGTGCCAAGGGGAAGGAGGTAGATAATGAACAATAGTGGATCCAGTACTGACCCCTGGGGGACACCCCGTGAAACAGCAGAACACCTGGACCTGTGGTTGCTCAGTTGCACATATTGTTGTCTGTTGTAGAGATAAGATGAAAACCAGGAAAGTGCTACACCAGAGATCCCAATGTCAGCCAGGCGCTGGATGAGTGTCTGGTGGGAGATGGTGTCAAAGGCAGCGGTGAGGTCAAGGAGGATAAGGATGGTGAGCAGTCCAGAGTCCGCTGCACGGAGGAGGTCGTTGGTGAGTTTGACCAGGGCTGTTTCAGTACTGTGGTTGCGGCAGAAACCAGATTGAAAAGGTTCATGGAGGTTGTTTGTGTCGAGGTGCAGCTGAAGTTGAGCAGCAACGACTCGCTCAAGGGTTTTGGAGATGGGCCGGTAATGGTTTAGGTCAGCACCAGGCTTTTTGAGAATGGGCGTAATTGCAGCTGTTTTGAGGGAGGGGGGTACAGATCCAGTGGTGAGGGAGGAGTTAATTATTCTTGTAATCATGGGGGTGATGGAAGGCAGACAGGCTTTGATGAGGATAGTGGGGAGGGGGTCGAGCTGACAGGTAGTGGGTTTGGATTTAAGGATGAGCTTGCAGATGGTCGATTCTGTTGCTAGTGAGAAGTTGGAGAGGGTGCTGGTGAATGGTTGGCTTGTGGTAGCCATCCAGGGTGGATCACTTGGGGAAGTACAGGATGAGGCCAGCTGATGATGGATGGTGTTGATTTTGGTGTCAAAGAATTGCAGGAAGTCATTGCAGTGGTCGGTGGAGACATCTGGCGGGAGAGTTGTAGCTGGCTGAAGCAGGTGGCTGACTATTGAGAAGAGGGTTCTAGTGTTATTTTTACCAGTGTTGATGAGGTTGGAGTAGTAGGAGGATTTTGTGGTGGAGAGAGCGTTCTTGTAGAGGTGTAGGTGTTCAGTGTAAAGTTGGATGTGCACTGAGAGTCCAGTCCTTTTGCACAGCCGCTCGAGTGGATGACCAGTGGTTTTTAGTTGTCGAAGGTCTGAAGGTGAACCAGGGAGCGGTGTGAACAAAGGAGACTGTGCGAGTTGAGGGGGGCCAGAGCATCCAGGGAAGAGGAGAGACAGTCATTGTAGTGACTCACCAGTACAGCAGGGGAGAAGGATGGGGGAGGACTGGGAGAGGAGTTAATGAGGGTGGTGAGATCCGTGGGGTTGATATGTTTAATGTTTCTGAAGGAGATGGTCCGTTGCTTTTTTATGGTGGATAGGGGGCGTTGACCTTAAAGGATACAACTTTATGGTCAGAGATGGGGAACTCTGCAACAGTGAGGTTAGAGGGAGTAAGACCATTGCAGCAGATTAAATCCAGTATGTGATCTTTGTTATGCGTTGGGAAGTTGACATGCTGAGTAGGGTTAGGGTTAGACATTCAAGAAGTGAGGTGAAGTCATTGGCAAGAGTACTGGAAGGGTCGTCGATATGGATGTTAAAGTCCCCCACAAGGACGACAGTGGGGGACATCGCACAAACAGATGTTAAAAGTTCTGATAGTTCAGTGAGAAAAAACAGCAGAGGTTTTAGGAGGTCTGTAGAGCCAGTGAGTTTCACAGCTAGGCATTCAAAAGAGGAATGATGGGGTACAGTGATAGTATTGACTGTAATGGTCTCACGATAGAGCACAGCAAGATCCCCCCTCTCCCCGTAGCACAGGGTTTACTGAAGAAGGTGAAGCCAGGTGGGACAGCTTCATTAAGGTGGGAGAAGTCATTTGGCTGTTGCCAAGTCTCAGTGAGGCACAAGAAGTCAAGGTTTTTGTCAATAATAAACTTATGAACCAGTAAGGCCTTGCTGGTGACAGATCTTATATTGAAAAGAGCCAGTTTTAAACAGTCCAGTGGTGCATAGGTGACCGCCTTTTAAAGGGTCAGTAGCACACTGTGATATACAGTACAGGTGGCGGTGCGAGGGGGGCGGGGCTCAGTGGACCAGAAAGAGCGAATGTTTGTGTTGCTGCTGTGTTTGGCGTAATGAAAGTTCCGACGTGATCCACGATGTACATATCTGGGTCGTTAGAGGATGTCACGATGGGAAAGCGGAGCTGGCGGGGTCATGTAGTGGGATCGGAGAGACAGCAGCTCCGTTACAGAATATTTCAGCGGCGGGGAGATGCTTGTGACGGTGAAACACAGAGCAGTCCATATGAAAAGTTTGATGATCCCAATGGTGGTGGAGAGGGGTCAGTGACAGTGCAATCCAGCAGTTCTATAGTCCATGTAATGACGAGGAAGCTACGGAACCAGCCGGGCAGAGTGATTGAGTTAGCTGTAGCCACGGACTGCAGGCTACACCCAGGCGGGGGGACCCGGACCTAGCAGTAGGTTAGCCGGTGGGCACAGACAATGCACTGTGACGGGCAGCTTCCGTGTTAGCGATAAACCACAGGGACACCCTCGAGCCACGAAGAGCAGGCAGGATGGTCAGGAAAACAGTGTGATGTTTTTACAAACAAATGACTAGACTGCAGAGATGCTTCAGCTGCAGAACACACAGGTTACAGCAGAGAAAACAGGTTACAGCAAAGAAAACAGGTTACAGCAGAGAAAACAGGTTACAGCAGAGAAAAGCAAGCAGAACACAGTGGAGGCGCGTCCCTCGACAGGTAAAAGAAATGGTACCAGTGTTAGTGGAAATGGTACCAGTGTTAGTGGACGAAGAATTTCTCCCTTCGCTGAAGAAGAACATGGGATGTAGTTGAATGCTCCGACAGCTGTATGTATATATAAACATGTTTCTTACTTTATGAAGCCCCTCCACTTTGGGCAGGTAGACCACCGAGTAGCTTCTGTTCTTGTCGTTGTTGGGGATGACTCGGGCCTGACGGACACAGAAACACGTCAACTTTCAGAGTGTTTCACTGTGTTGTGTTTGAGTAAATATAAAATGAGTGTAGAGTCCCACCTCCTCCGTGTGTCCCTCGGGATCCTCCACATACACCAGAACCTCCCCCAGGCCGGCCTCCACAGTCTCCACCAGGAACTCTGCAGGCTTCAGGACGACGTTACCTCGAGGCTCCAGACCTGTGAGCACCACAGGAAGTTAAATAACATCTGATGAAGGCGCTGACGGCAGTAAGTCATTCAATTAATGACTCAAAGTTATTTAAAGTCTTCAGATCTCAGAGAGACATTTCTGTTTCAGTGAAACTCAATTCATGTGTTTCAAAATGACAAGAAAAGTTTGCAAATTAATTCCAACTTCAAATAGTCACGATATATTTAATATTTACTGTAATAATAATAATAATAATCTTTATTTGTATAGCACCTTTCATACAAGAATTGCAGCCCAAAGTGCTTCACAGCAAAAACATAACAATTAGTACAAATAAGAGCATTTACAGCACAATAATCACAGTGTAGATGTAAATGAGTCTGAAGTACCATTATAAAAATAGAAGAATTAAAATAGTATAAAATAACATTGGCACACCATTCTTGTAAATGTTTTAAACTATCAGAGCCATATTTTGAAAGCATGAGATCAACAATGGGCCCCTGTGGCCCTTCAACTGGTTTACTCCCTTTGCTACTCATTATTTACGTTTACAGTGTCGACCTCTTTATTGACCTTTTAACATATAAAAACAATTGTAAACAGATTTACAATTATGATTTTTTTTAATTGTTTGTTTAATTGGACAAATTATTTCCCATTATGTCCCAATAAAATCCCAAAGCTCGTTCCTGGAGGTATCGTCATGTTTCTGGTCAGATCTTTTATTTTTAAAACTCTCACAGAGAAAAATGGAAACAGCTGTTTTTTCACTTGAAGCTAATAAAAGCCGATTTAAATTGATCGGTTTTTGAATGGACTTTGGTGCTGTGCTTTTTCCTCACCTGGCCCAAAGGCTTTGGCCCTCTTCGGGTGCAGCGTCTTCGCCCTCAGTGGGGCGCCGGGCTTCAGTTTAGATTTGGGGAACTGAGACAGGTATGTCATAACCGAGTGCTCATCCACGTTAGGATCCACGATCTCCTCTGGAGCGATCACCTGAAGAACAACGAGGGGATTAACTCGGGATGCTCACCTCTACAGACTGGTTTCACTGGTGAACACATGTTTAACTATATATTCTTACATAATGGATTCTGCTGTTTGTTAGCAGAGCAGGAAGACGTTTTTAAATCCCCGCTGAAGTAAAAGCATATATGTCTAAATATTCCTTTTTAGATAAATGTCTTTGAATTTGACTGACGTACTAGTGCAGAAGTGTAGTATAAGTTTCAAGCAACAACAATTCAGTGTGTCAGTGTGGACATAAAAAAAGTTAGAAAAGAAGAAACATAAGGCAATATGAAAAATACATAAATCTTATTTGAAAAGGATAAAATAAATAGAAACTAAATTGAAACTAGTTACTGACTTTTCATCATTCTTCTTTGGCACCAAAAAGTATTATTTCAGTGTTATATTTGTTCAGTAAATCTGTGCATAATTAACATATTTTGGTGTTTTTTTTATACTCTGAGCATGTAGATCAGAAATAAAAGAGGACCGAGAACGTAGCCTTGAGGAACTCCACATGTGAATTTTGTTTTTTGCTCAGATATTTATTTATGTAACAAATTAGAAAACTAAACAACGTTTAATAAACTCCTAGTTACATTAAACTCCAACAGTGCATCAAATCTGAGCTTCCTGTTTATTATTAACAGGCTTCTGAATTATAAAATGTTCTTCTTTTCTCGGCCAACAAAATATACTTAAATAAAAGATTCAGCATTTCTTCTTCACTCTACGGGAAGATGGCAACACATGCACATATGGTTTTCATTTAACAACTTTGTTTGTATTAATTGTATGAATTGTATATGTGGTACTTGTTTATAGTTGTTTACAAATCTGCTGGTGACTGAAGATGCAACTGTAATATTGTTCTTGCGTTTGTAATATTGTTCCAAATGTTTAAATCTGAATTTTCATCTTAGCAAAAAGTTTTTAAACACATTTATGTTGGGAAATGTACAGAGAATATAACTGTATATTGTTTGTTTTATTGGTAGTTTGTACGCTTGTATTAAATTGTTGTATTATGTGTTTTTATTTCCTGAAAGTCCAAACAGGAGCTGATTATCTCCGGCTGTCCTTTATAAACTGCACCGGTAGCACTTTATTTAAAGATAACATGTATCGTCCCTGTCAGTCACATTAATAATAGACTAAAGTTGCTCCAACATTATTCATCTCTTTAAAGGTTTAACCAGCTTTCAGACATCAAACGTTGGTTTCCAGTAATAATCCCAAGCTCTCATTAAATATGAATTATTAAACATCTGCTTCCCTTGTTTTATAAATCCCATCATCATTCATTACACGCACAGTTCAACACAAGCAGGTTCCTTGAAGATGGAAACTTAAACATCGTTCATCATCTGAGTCTCGCTGCTAATTTAAACTGCAGGCTGCAAATAGACCGGAGCGTTATTCAACACGAGCGCTCATTACACTATATATTCATATTTATATTATAAACACTGAAGAAAACCTCAAACCCTACACATACAAAGTAATAGTTCAAATGTTATATTTATATTTTCTACAGTTAATCCCATTTTACTATCTTTAAATATATATATATTGTTATTGAATAATCGTTAAACAAGAAACAACTAAAGGATCAAGAAAAAATGGGGAATCGAATGTAAAAATTAAAATCAGAATTTTCTGATTTATTTTTATTATTTAAAATTGAAGAAATTGAAGAAATCATATGTCATAATATAACAACAAGTTGCATGTTATTGTTAAAAATACGTTTATATGTAGAAATTATGTAAACTAATGTATAATTTACCAGTTAACTAAATAAATATGTTATTAAGGTTTATGGAGTTGTGGCTTCACTATTTCTGAAAGCCTGCTTAAATTAATACATTTTTCGAACAAACTTTCTCTTTTAAATGATGAAACAAAGAGAAAAATATTTTTATTTATTTGGTTTTCAGTGCACAGTGAAAAGAATATATTTAAGATAAGAATAGAAATACAAAACAAAAGTTGTGTTTATAAAGTTTTGCATTTATTTGAAGATAAATTGGTTAACAAAGATAAAAAGCTGCTATACTTCCAAGAATCTGATATTATTTTATTAAAATAAAAGCCTTTAATATTAGTTAAAGGTGATAAAGGTGTTAGAGGTGATAAAGGTGTTAAAAGTGTTAGAGGTGTTAGAGGTGATAAAGGGGATAAAGGTGTTAGAGGTGTTAGAGGTGATAAAGGGGATAAAGGTGTTAGAGGTGTTAGAGGTGATAAAGGTGTTAAAGGGGATAAAGGTGTTAGAGGTGTTAGAGGTGATAAAGGGGATAAAGGTGTTAAAGGGGATAAAGGTGTTAGAGGTGTTAGAGGTGATAAAGGGGATAAAGGTGTTAGAGGTGTTAGAGGTGATAAAGGTGTTAGAGGTGTTAGAGGTGATAAAGGTGTTAAAGGTGTTAGAGGTGATAAAGGTGTTAAAGGTGTTAGAGGTGATAAAGGTGTTAAAGGGGATAAAGGTGTTAGAGGTGATTAAGGTGTTAAAGGGGATAAAGGTGTTAGAGGTGATAAAGGTGTTAAAGGGGATAAAGGTGTTAGAGGTGATTAAGGTGTTAAAGGGGATAAAGGTGTTAGAGGTGTTAGAGGTGTTAAAGGTGATAACGATGATAAAGGTGTTAAAAGTGATAAAGGTGTTAAAGGTGATAACGGTGA
>NW_021166796.1:80122-87622 GCF_900634415.1 Cottoperca gobio | reverse complement strand
TCTTACTGCAGACAAACTTCTTACTGCAGACAAACTTCTTACTGCAGAGACAAACTTCTGACTGCAGACAAACTTCTGACTGCAGACAAACTTCTTACTACAGACAAACTTCTTACTGCAGACAAACTTCTTACTACAGACAAACTTCTTACTACACACAAACTTCTTACTGCAGAGACAAATTTCTTACTGCAGACAAACTTCTTACTGCAGACAAACTTCTTACTGCAGACAAACTTCTTACTACAGAGACAAACTTCTTACTGCAGAGACAAACTTCTTACTGCAGACAAACTTCTTACTGCAGAGACAAACTTCTTACTGCAGACAAACTTCTTACTGCAGAGACAAACTTCTTACTGCGGAGACAAACTTCTTACTGCAGACAAACTTCTTACTGCAGAGACAAACTTCTTACTGCAGACAAACTTCTTACTGCAGAGACAAACTTCTTACTGCAGAGACAAACTTCTTACTGCAGACAAACTTCTTACTACAGAGACAAATTTCTTACTGTAGAGGCAAACTTCTTACTGCAGAGACAAACTTCTTACTGCAGACAAACTTCTTACTGCAGACAAACTTCTTACTGCAGACAAACTTCTTACTACAGAGACAAACTTCTTACTACAGAGACAAACTTCTTACTGCAGACAAACTTCTTACTACAGAGACAAACCTCTTACTACAGAGACAAATTTCTTACTACAGAGACAAACTTCTTACTGCAGACAAACTTCTTACTACTGACAAACTTCTTACTGCAGAGACAAACTTCTGACTGCAGAGACAAACGTCTTACTGCAGACAAACTTCTGACTGCAAAGACAAACTTCTTACTGCAGAGACAAACTTCTTTCTGCAGAGACAAACTTCTTTCTGCAGACAAACTTCTTACTGCAGACCAACTTCTTACTGCAGACAAACTTCTTACTGCAGACAAACTTCTTTCTGCAGACAAACTTCTTACTACAGAGACAAACTTCTTACTGCAGACAAACTTCTTACTGCAGAGACAAACTTCTTACTGCAGAGACAAACTTCTTACTGTAGAGACAAACTTCTTACTGCAGACAAACTTCTTACTGCAGACAAACTTCTTACTACAGAGACAAACTTCTTACTACAGAGACAAACTTCTTACTGCAGACAAACTTCTTACTACAGAGACAAACCTCTTACTACAGAGACACATTTCTTACTACAGAGACAAACTTCTTACTGCAGACAAATTTCTTACTACAGACAAACTTCTTACTGCAGAGACAAACTTCTGTCTGCAGAGACAAACGTCTTACTGCAGACAAACTTCTGACTGCAGAGACAAACTTCTTACTGCAGAGACAAACTTCTTACTGCAGACAAATTTCTTACTGCAGACAAACTTCTTACTGCAGACAAACTTCTTACTGCAGAGACATACTTCTTACTGCAGACAAACTTCTTACTGCAGACAAACTTCTGACTGCAGAGACAAACTTCTTACTACAGAGACAAACCTCTTACTGCAGACAAACTTCTTACTGCAGAGACAAACTTCTTACTGTAGAGACAAACTGTAGAGACAAACTTCTTACTGTAGAGACAAACTTCTTACTGTAGAGACAAACTTCTTTCTGCAGAGACAAACTTCTTACTGTAGAGACAAACTTCTTTCTGCAGAGACAAACTTCTTACTGCAGACAAATTTCTTACTGCAGACAAACTTCTTACTGCAGAGACAAACTTCTTACTGCAGACAAATTTCTTACTGCAGACAAACTTCTTACTGCAGACAAACTTCTTACTGTAGAGACAAACTTCTTACTACAGAGACAAACTTCTTACTGTAGAGACAAACTTCTTTCTGCAGAGACAAACTTCTTTCTGCAGACAAACTTCTTACTGCAGACAAACTTCTTACTGCAGAGACAAACTTCTTACTGCAGACAAATTTCTTACTGCAGACAAACTTCTTACTGCAGAGACAAACTTCTTACTGCAGACAAACTTCTTACTACAGAGACAAACCTCTTACTACAGAGACAAATTTCTTACTACAGAGACAAACGTCTTACTGCAGACAAACGTCTGACTGCAGAGACAAACTTCTTACTGCAGAGACAAACTTCTTACTGCAGACAAACTTCTTACTGCAGAGACAAACTTCTTACTGCAGACAAACTTCTTACTGCAGAGACAAACTTCTTACTGCAGACAAACTTCTTACTGCAGACAAACTTCTGACTGCAGAGACAAACTTCTTACTACAGAGACAAACCTCTTACTGCAGACAAACTTCTTACTGCAGAGACAAACTTCTTACTGTAGAGACAAACTTCTTACTGTAGAGACAAACTTCTTACTGTAGAGACAAACTTCTTACTGTAGAGACAAACTTCTTTCTGCAGAGACAAACTTCTTACTGTAGAGACAAACTTCTTTCTGCAGAGACAAACTTCTTACTGCAGACAAATTTCTTACTGCAGACAAACTTCTTACTGCAGAGACAAACTTCTTACTGCAGACAAATTTCTTACTGCAGACAAACTTCTTACTGCAGACAAACTTCTTACTGTAGAGACAAACTTCTTACTACAGAGACAAACTTCTTACTGTAGAGACAAACTTCTTACTGCAGAGACAAACTTCTTACTGCAGACAAACTTCTTACTGCAGACAAACTTCTTACTACAGAGACAAACTTCTTACTACAGAGACAAACTTCTTACTGCAGACAAACTTCTTACTACAGAGACAAACCTCTTACTACAGAGACACATTTCTTACTACAGAGACAAACTTCTTACTGCAGACAAACTTCTTACTACAGACAAACTTCTTACTGCAGAGACAAACTTCTTACTGTAGAGACAAACTTCTTACTGTAGAGACAAACTTCTTACTGTAGAGACAAACTTCTTACTGTAGAGACAAACTTCTTTCTGCAGAGACAAACTTCTTACTGTAGAGACAAACTTCTTTCTGCAGAGACAAACTTCTTACTGCAGACAAATTTCTTACTGCAGACAAACCTCTTACTGCAGAGACAAACTTCTTACTGCAGACAAATTTCTTACTGCAGACAAACTTCTTACTGCAGACAAACTTCTTACTGTAGAGACAAATTTCTTACTACAGAGACAAACTTCTTACTGTAGAGACAAACTTCTTACTGCAGAGACAAACTTCTTACTGCAGACAAACTTCTTACTGCAGACAAACTTCTTACTACAGAGACAAACTTCTTACTACAGAGACAAACTTCTTACTGCAGACAAACTTCTTACTACAGAGACAAACCTCTTACTACAGAGACACATTTCTTACTACAGAGACAAACTTCTTACTGCAGACAAACTTCTTACTACAGACAAACTTCTTACTGCAGAGACAAACTTCTTACTGCAGACACATTTCTTACTGCAGACAAACTTCTTACTGCAGAGACAAACTTCTTACTGCAGACAAATTTCTTACTGCAGACAAACTTCTTACTGCAGACAAACTTCTTACTGTAGAGACAAACTTCTTACTACAGAGACAAACTTCTTACTGTAGAGACAAACTTCTTTCTGCAGAGACAAACTTCTTTCTGCAGACAAACTTCTTACTGCAGACAAACTTCTTACTGCAGACAAATTTCTTACTGCAGACAAACTTCTTACTGCAGAGACAAACTTCTTACTGCAGACAAACTTCTTACTACAGAGACAAACCTCTTACTACAGAGACAAATTTCTTACTACAGAGACAAACTTCTTACTGCAGACAAACTTCTTACTACAGACAAACTTCTTACTGCAGAGACAAACTTCTGACTGCAGAGACAAACGTCTTACTGCAGACAAACTTCTGACTGCAGAGACAAACTTCTTACTGCAGAGACAAACTTCTTACTGCAGAAAAACTTCTTACTGCAGAGACAAACTTCTTACTGCAGACAAACTTCTTACTGCAGAGACAAACTTCTTACTGCAGACAAACTTCTTACTGCAGACAAACTTCTGACTGCAGAGACAAACTTCTTACTACAGAGACACACCTCTTACTGCAGACAAACTTCTTACTGCAGAGACAAACTTCTTACTGTAGAGACAAACTTCTTACTGTAGAGACAAACTTCTTACTGTAGAGACAAACTTCTTTCTGCAGAGACAAACTTCTTACTGTAGAGACAAACTTCTTTCTGCAGAGACAAACTTCTTACTGCAGACAAATTTCTTACTGCAGACAAACTTCTTACTGCAGAGACAAACTTCTTACTGCAGACAAATTTCTTACTGCAGACAAACTTCTTACTGCAGACAAACTTCTTACTGTAGAGACAAACTTCTTACTACAGAGACAAACTTCTTACTGTAGAGACAAACTTCTTACTGCAGAGACAAACTTCTTACTGCAGACAAACTTCTTACTGCAGACAAACTTCTTACTGTAGAGACAAACTGTAGAGACAAACTTCTTACTGTAGAGACAAACTTCTTACTGTAGAGACAAACTTCTTTCTGCAGAGACAAACTTCTTACTGTAGAGACAAACTTCTTTCTGCAGAGACAAACTTCTTACTGCAGACAAATTTCTTACTGCAGACAAACTTCTTACTGCAGAGACAAACTTCTTACTGCAGACAAATTTCTTACTGCAGACAAACTTCTTACTGCAGACAAACTTCTTACTGTAGAGACAAACTTCTTACTACAGAGACAAACTTCTTACTGTAGAGACAAACTTCTTTCTGCAGACAAAGTTCTTACTGTAGACAAGCTTCTTACTGCAGACAAACGTCTTACTGTAGAGACAAACTTCTTTCTGCAGACAAACCTCTTACTACAGAGACAAACTTCTTACTGCAGACAAACTTCTTACTACAGAGACAAACTTCTTACTGCAGACAAACTTCTTACTACAGAGACAAACTTCTTACTACAGACAAAATTCTTACTGCAGAGACAAACTTCTTACTGCAGACAAACTTCTTTCTGCAGACAAACTTCTTACTGCAGACAAACTTCTTACTGCAGACAAACTTCTTACTGCAGACAAACTTCTTTCTGCAGACAAACTTCTTACTGCAGACAAACTTCTTACTGCAGACAAACTTCTTACTGCAGACAAACTTCTTACTACAGACAAACTTCTTACTGCAGACAAACTTCTTACTGCAGACAAACTTCTTACTGCAGACAAGCTTCTTACTACAGAGACAAACTTCTTACTGCAGACAAACTTCTTTCTGCAGATACAAACTTCTTTCTGCAGACAAACTTCTTACTGCAGACAAACTTCTTACTGCAGACAAACTTCTTACTGCAGACAAGCTTCTTACTACAGAGACAAACTTCTTACTGCAGACAAACTTCTTTCTGCAGATACAAACTTCTTTCTGCAGACAAACTTCTTACTGCAGACAAACTTCTTACTGCAGAGACAAACTTCTTACTGCAGACAAATTTCTTACTGCAGACAAACTTCTTACTGCAGAGACAAACTTCTTACTGCAGACAAATTTCTTACTGCAGACAAACTTCTTACTGCAGAGACAAACTTCTTACTGCAGACAAATGTCTTACTGCAGACAAACTTTTTACTGCAGACAATCTTCTTACTGTAGAGACAAACTTCTTACTGCAGAGACAAACTTCTTACTGCAGACAAATTTCTTACTGCAGACAAACTTCTTACTGCAGACAAACTTCTTACTGTAGAGACAAACTTCTTTCTGCAGACAAACTTCTTACTGCAGAGACAAACTTCTTACTGCAGACAAACTTCTTACTGTAGAGACAAACTTCTTTCTGCAGACAAACCTCTTACTACAGAGACAGACTTCTTACTGCAGACAAACTTCTTACTACAGAGACAAACTTCTTACTGCAGACAAACTTCTTACTACAGAGACAAACTTCTTACTGCAGACAAACTTCTTACTGCAGACAAACTTCTTACTGCAGACAAACTTCTTACTGCAGACAAACTTCTTACTACAGAGACAAACTTCTTACTGCAGACAAACTTCTTACTGCAGACAAACTTCTTACTACAGACAAAATTCTTACTGCAGAGACAAACTTCTTACTGCAGACAAACTTCTTTCTGCAGACAACTTCTTACTGCAGACAAACTTCTTTCTGCAGACAAACTTCTTACTGCAGACAAACGTCTTACTGTAGAGACAAAGTTCTTTCTGCAGACAAAGTTCTTACTGCAGACAACGTCTTACTACAGAGACAAACTTCTTACTGCAGACAAGCTTCTTACTACAGAGACAAACTTCTTACTGTAGAGACAAACTTCTTACTGTAGACAAGCTTCTTACTACAGAGACAAACTTCTTACTGCAGAGACAAACTTCTTACTGCAGACAAACTTCTTACTGCAGAGACAAACTTCTTACTGTAGAGACAAACTTCTTACTGTAGAGACAAACTTCTTTCTGCAGACAAACTTCTTACTACAGAGACAAACTTCTTACTGCAGAGACAACATTCTTACTGCAGACAAACGTCTTACTGCAGAGACAAACTTCTTACTACAGACAAACTTCTTACTGCAGACAAACTTCTTACTGCAGACAAACTTCTTACTGCAGACAAGCTTCTTACTACAGAGACAAAACTTCTTACTGCAGACAAACTTCTTACTGCAGACAAACTTCTTACTGCAGACAAACTTCTTACTGCAGAGACAAACTTCTTACTGCAGACAAACTTCTTACTGCAGACAAACTTCTTACTGCAGACAAACTTCTTACTGCAGACAAACTTCTTACTGCAGACAAACTTCTTACTGCAGACAAACTTCTTACTACAGAGACAAACTTCTTACAGCAGACAAACTTCTTACTGCAGAGACAAACTTCTTACTGCAGAGACAAACTTCTTACTGCAGAGACAAACTTCTTTCTGCAGACAAACTTCTTACTGCAGACAAGCTTCTTACTACAGAGACAAACTTCTTACTGCAGACAAACTTCTTTCTGCAGAGACAACTTCTTACTGCAGAAAAACTTCTTACTGTAGAGACAAACTTCTTTCTGCAGACAAACATCTTACTACAGAGACAAACTTCTACTGCAGACAAACTTCTTACTACAGAGACAAACTTCTTACTGCAGACAAACTTCTTACTGCAGACAAACTTCTTACTGCAGACAAACTTCTTACTGTAGAGACAAACTTCTTTCTGCAGACAAACTTCTTACTACAGAGACAAACTTCTTACTGCAGACAAACTTCTTACTACAGAGACAAACTTCTTACTGCAGACAAACTTCTTACTGCAGACAAACTTCTTACTGCAGAGACAAACTTCTTACTGTAGAGACAAAACTTCTTTCTGCAGAGACAAACTTCTTTCTGCAGAGACAAACTTCTTTCTGCAGACAAACTTCTTACTGCAGACAAACTTCTTACTGTAGAGACAAACTTCTTTCTGCAGAGACAAACTTCTTACTGTAGAGACAAACTTCTTTCTGCAGAGACAAACTTCTTTCTGCAGAGACAAACTTCTTACTGTAGA
>NW_021166796.1:37500-75000 GCF_900634415.1 Cottoperca gobio | reverse complement strand
GCAGAGACAAACTTCTTACTGCAGACAAACTTCTTACTGCAGGACAAACTTCTTACTGCAGAGACAAACTTCTGACTGCAGACAAACTTCTGACTGCAGACAAACTTCTTACTGCAGAGACAAACTTCTTACTGCAGACAAACTTCTTACTACAGACAAACTTCTTACTACACACAAACTTCTTACTGCAGAGACAAATTTCTTACTGCAGACAAACTTCTTACTGCAGACAAACTTCTTACTGCAGACAAACTTCTTACTACAGAGACAAACTTCTTACTGCAGAGACAAACTTCTTACTGCAGACAAACTTCTTACTGCAGAGACAAACTTCTTACTGCAGACAAACTTCTTACTGCAGAGACAAACTTCTTACTGCGGAGACAAACTTCTTACTGCAGACAAACTTCTTACTGCAGAGACAAACTTCTTACTGCAGACAAACTTCTTACTGCAGAGACAAACTTCTTACTGCAGAGACAAACTTCTTACTGCAGACAAACTTCTTACTACAGAGACAAATTTCTTACTGTAGAGGCAAACTTCTTACTGCAGAGACAAACTTCTTACTGCAGACAAACTTCTTACTGCAGACAAACTTCTTACTGCAGACAAACTTCTTACTACAGAGACAAACTTCTTACTACAGAGACAAACTTCTTACTGCAGACAAACTTCTTACTACAGAGACAAACCTCTTACTACAGAGACAAATTTCTTACTACAGAGACAAACTTCTTACTGCAGACAAACTTCTTACTACTGACAAACTTCTTACTGCAGAGACAAACTTCTGACTGCAGAGACAAATGTCTTACTGCAGACAAACTTCTGACTGCAAAGACAAACTTCTTACTGCAGAGACAAACTTCTTTCTGCAGAGACAAACTTCTTTCTGCAGACAAACTTCTTACTGCAGACCAACTTCTTACTGCAGACAAACTTCTTACTGCAGACAAACTTCTTTCTGCAGACAAACTTCTTACTACAGAGACAAACTTCTTACTGCAGACAAACTTCTTACTGCAGAGACAAACTTCTTACTGCAGAGACAAACTTCTTACTGCAGAGACAAACTTCTTTCTGCAGACAAACTTCTTACTGCAGACAAGCTTCTTACTACAGAGACAAACTTCTTACTGCAGACAAACTTCTTTCTGCAGAGACAAACTTCTTTCTGCAGACAAACTTCTTACTGCAGAGACAAACTTCTTTCTGCAGAGACAAACTTCTTACTGCAGACAAATTTCTTACTGCAGACAAACTTCTTACTGCAGAGACAAACTTCTTACTGCAGACAAATTTCTTACTGCAGACAAACTTCTTACTGCAGACAAACTTCTTACTACAGAGACAAACTTCTTACTACAGAGACAAACTTCTTACTGCAGACAAACTTCTTACTACAGAGACAAACCTCTTACTACAGAGACACATTTCTTACTACAGAGACAAACTTCTTACTGCAGACAAACTTCTTACTACAGACAAACTTCTTACTGCAGAGACAAACTTCTTACTGCAGACACATTTCTTACTGCAGACAAACTTCTTACTGCAGAGACAAACTTCTTACTGCAGACAAATTTCTTACTGCAGACAAACTTCTTACTGCAGACAAACTTCTTACTGTAGAGACAAACTTCTTACTACAGAGACAAACTTCTTACTGTAGAGACAAACTTCTTTCTGCAGAGACAAACTTCTTTCTGCAGACAAACTTCTTACTGCAGACAAACTTCTTACTGCAGAGACAAACTTCTTACTGCAGACAAATTTCTTACTGCAGACAAACTTCTTACTGCAGAGACAAACTTCTTACTGCAGACAAACTTCTTACTACAGAGACAAACCTCTTACTACAGAGACAAATTTCTTACTACAGAGACAAACTTCTTACTGCAGACAAACTTCTTACTACAGACAAACTTCTTACTGCAGAGACAAACTTCTGACTGCAGAGACAAACGTCTTACTGCAGACAAACTTCTGACTGCAGAGACAAACTTCTTACTGCAGAGACAAACTTCTTACTGCAGAAAAACTTCTTACTGTAGAGACAAACTGTAGAGACAAACTTCTTACTGTAGAGACAAACTTCTTACTGTAGAGACAAACTTCTTTCTGCAGAGACAAACTTCTTACTGTAGAGACAAACTTCTTTCTGCAGAGACAAACTTCTTACTGCAGACAAATTTCTTACTGCAGACAAACTTCTTACTGCAGAGACAAACTTCTTACTGCAGACAAATTTCTTACTGCAGACAAACTTCTTACTGCAGACAAACTTCTTACTGTAGAGACAAACTTCTTACTACAGAGACAAACTTCTTACTGTAGAGACAAACTTCTTTCTGCAGAGACAAACTTCTTTCTGCAGACAAACTTCTTACTGCAGACAAACTTCTTACTGCAGAGACAAACTTCTTACTGCAGACAAACTTCTTACTGCAGACAAACTTCTTACTGCAGAGACAAACTTCTTACTGCAGACAAACTTCTTACTACAGAGACAAACGTCTTACTGCAGACAAACTTCTGACTGCAGAGACAAACTTCTTACTGCAGAGACAAACTTCTTACTGCAGACAAACTTCTTACTGCAGAGACAAACTTCTTACTGCAGACAAACTTCTTACTGCAGAGACAAACTTCTTACTGCAGACAAACTTCTTACTGCAGACAAACTTCTGACTGCAGAGACAAACTTCTTACTACAGAGACAAACCTCTTACTGCAGACAAACTTCTTACTGCAGAGACAAACTTCTTACTGTAGAGACAAACTTCTTACTGTAGAGACAAACTTCTTACTGTAGAGACAAACTTCTTACTGTAGAGACAAATTTCTTACTACAGAGACAAACTTCTTACTGTAGAGACAAACTTCTTACTGCAGAGACAAACTTCTTACTGCAGACAAACTTCTTACTGCAGACAAACTTCTTACTACAGAGACAAACTTCTTACTACAGAGACAAACTTCTTACTGCAGACAAACTTCTTACTACAGAGACAAACCTCTTACTACAGAGACACATTTCTTACTACAGAGACAAACTTCTTACTGCAGACAAACTTCTTACTACAGACAAACTTCTTACTGCAGAGACAAACTTCTTACTGCAGACACATTTCTTACTGCAGACAAACTTCTTACTGCAGAGACAAACTTCTTACTGCAGACAAATTTCTTACTGCAGACAAACTTCTTACTGCAGACAAACTTCTTACTGTAGAGACAAACTTCTTACTACAGAGACAAACTTCTTACTGTAGAGACAAACTTCTTTCTGCAGAGACAAACTTCTTTCTGCAGACAAACTTCTTACTGCAGACAAACTTCTTACTGCAGACAAATTTCTTACTGCAGACAAACTTCTTACTGCAGAGACAAACTTCTTACTGCAGACAAACTTCTTACTACAGAGACAAACCTCTTACTACAGAGACAAATTTCTTACTACAGAGACAAACTTCTTACTGCAGACAAACTTCTTACTACAGACAAACTTCTTACTGCAGAGACAAACTTCTGACTGCAGAGACAAACGTCTTACTGCAGACAAACTTCTGACTGCAGAGACAAACTTCTTACTGCAGAGACAAACTTCTTACTGCAGAAAAACTTCTTACTGCAGAGACAAACTTCTTACTGCAGACAAACTTCTTACTGCAGAGACAAACTTCTTACTGCAGACAAACTTCTTACTGCAGACAAACTTCTGACTGCAGAGACAAACTTCTTACTACAGAGACACACCTCTTACTGCAGACAAACTTCTTACTGCAGAGACAAACTTCTTACTGTAGAGACAAACTTCTTACTGTAGAGACAAACTTCTTTCTGCAGAGACAAACTTCTTACTGTAGAGACAAACTTCTTTCTGCAGAGACAAACTTCTTACTGCAGACAAATTTCTTACTGCAGACAAACTTCTTACTGCAGAGACAAACTTCTTACTGCAGACAAATTTCTTACTGCAGACAAACTTCTTACTGCAGACAAACTTCTTACTGTAGAGACAAACTTCTTACTACAGAGACAAACTTCTTACTGTAGAGACAAACTTCTTACTGCAGAGACAAACTTCTTACTGCAGACAAACTTCTTACTGCAGACAAACTTCTTACTACAGAGACAAACTTCTTACTACAGAGACAAACTTCTTACTGCAGACAAACTTCTTACTACAGAGACAAACCTCTTACTACAGAGACACATTTCTTACTACAGAGACAAACTTCTTACTGCAGACAAACTTCTTACTACAGACAAACTTCTTACTGCAGAGACAAACTTCTGACTGCAGAGACAAACGTCTTACTGCAGACAAACTTCTGACTGCAGAGACAAACTTCTTACTGCAGAGACAAACTTCTTACTGCAGACAAATTTCTTACTGCAGACAAACTTCTTACTGCAGACAAACTTCTTACTGCAGAGACATACTTCTTACTGCAGACAAACTTCTTACTGCAGACAAACTTCTGACTGCAGAGACAAACTTCTTACTACAGAGACAAACCTCTTACTGCAGACAAACTTCTTACTGCAGAGACAAACTTCTTACTGTAGAGACAAACTGTAGAGACAAACTTCTTACTGTAGAGACAAACTTCTTACTGTAGAGACAAACTTCTTTCTGCAGAGACAAACTTCTTACTGTAGAGACAAACTTCTTTCTGCAGAGACAAACTTCTTACTGCAGACAAATTTCTTACTGCAGACAAACTTCTTACTGCAGAGACAAACTTCTTACTGCAGACAAATTTCTTACTGCAGACAAACTTCTTACTGCAGACAAACTTCTTACTGTAGAGACAAACTTCTTACTACAGAGACAAACTTCTTACTGTAGAGACAAACTTCTTTCTGCAGACAAAGTTCTTACTGTAGACAAGCTTCTTACTGCAGACAAACGTCTTACTGTAGAGACAAACTTCTTTCTGCAGACAAACCTCTTACTACAGAGACAAACTTCTTACTGCAGACAAACTTCTTACTACAGAGACAAACTTCTTACTGCAGACAAACTTCTTACTACAGAGACAAACTTCTTACTACAGACAAAATTCTTACTGCAGAGACAAACTTCTTACTGCAGACAAACTTCTTTCTGCAGACAAACTTCTTACTGCAGACAAACTTCTTACTGCAGACAAACTTCTTTCTGCAGACAAACTTCTTACTGCAGACAAACTTCTTACTGCAGACAAACTTCTTACTGCAGACAAACTTCTTACTGCAGACAAGCTTCTTACTACAGAGACAAACTTCTTACTGCAGACAAACTTCTTTCTGCAGATACAAACTTCTTTCTGCAGACAAACTTCTTACTGCAGACAAACTTCTTACTGCAGACAAACTTCTTACTGCAGACAAGCTTCTTACTACAGAGACAAACTTCTTACTGCAGACAAACTTCTTTCTGCAGATACAAACTTCTTTCTGCAGACAAACTTCTTACTGCAGACAAACTTCTTACTGCAGAGACAAACTTCTTACTGCAGACAAATTTCTTACTGCAGACAAACTTCTTACTGCAGAGACAAACTTCTTACTGCAGACAAATTTCTTACTGCAGACAAACTTCTTACTGCAGAGACAAACTTCTTACTGCAGACAAATTTCTTACTGCAGACAAACTTCTTACTGCAGACAATCTTCTTACTGTAGAGACAAACTTCTTACTGCAGAGACAAACTTCTTACTGCAGACAAATTTCTTACTGCAGACAAACTTCTTACTGCAGACAAACTTCTTACTGTAGAGACAAACTTCTTTCTGCAGACAAACTTCTTACTGCAGAGACAAACTTCTTACTGTAGAGACAAACTTCTTTCTGCAGACAAACCTCTTACTACAGAGACAGACTTCTTACTGCAGACAAACTTCTTACTACAGAGACAAACTTCTTACTGCAGACAAACTTCTTACTGCAGACAAACTTCTTACTGCAGACAAACTTCTTACTGCAGACAAACTTCTTACTGCAGACAAACTTCTTACTACAGAGACAAACTTCTTACTGCAGACAAACTTCTTACTGCAGACAAACTTCTTACTACAGACAAAATTCTTACTGCAGAGACAAACTTCTTACTGCAGACAAACTTCTTTCTGCAGACAAACTTCTTACTGCAGACAAACTTCTTTCTGCAGACAAACTTCTTACTGCAGACAAACGTCTTACTGTAGAGACAAAGTTCTTTCTGCAGACAAAGTTCTTACTGCAGACAAACGTCTTACTACAGAGACAAACTTCTTACTGCAGACAAGCTTCTTACTACAGAGACAAACTTCTTACTGTAGAGACAAACTTCTTACTGTAGACAAGCTTCTTACTACAGAGACAAACTTCTTACTGCAGAGACAAACTTCTTACTGCAGACAAACTTCTTACTGCAGAGACAAACTTCTTACTGTAGAGACAAACTTCTTCCTGTAGAGACAAACTTCTTTCTGCAGACAAACTTCTTACTACAGAGACAAACTTCTTACTGCAGAGACAACATTCTTACTGCAGACAAACGTCTTACTGCAGAGACAAACTTCTTACTACAGACAAACTTCTTACTGCAGACAAACTTCTTACTGCAGACAAACTTCTTACTGCAGACAAACTTCTTACTGCAGAGACAAACTTCTTACTGCAGACAAACTTCTTACTGCAGACAAACTTCTTACTGCAGACAAACTTCTTACTGCAGACAAACTTCTTACTGCAGAGACAAACTTCTTACTGCAGACAAACTTCTTACTGCAGACAAACTTCTTACTGCAGACAAACTTCTTACTACAGAGACAAACTTCTTACAGCAGACAAACTTCTTACTGCAGAGACAAACTTCTTACTGCAGAGACAAACTTCTTACTGCAGAGACAAACTTCTTTCTGCAGACAAACTTCTTACTGCAGACAAGCTTCTTACTACAGAGACAAACTTCTTACTGCAGACAAACTTCTTTCTGCAGAGACAAACTTCTTACTGCAGAAAAACTTCTTACTGTAGAGACAAACTTCTTTCTGCAGACAAACTTCTTACTACAGAGACAAACTTCTTACTGCAGACAAACTTCTTACTACAGAGACAAACTTCTTACTGCAGACAAACTTCTTACTGCAGACAAACTTCTTACTGCAGACAAACTTCTTACTGTAGAGACAAACTTCTTTCTGCAGACAAACTTCTTACTACAGAGACAAACTTCTTACTGCAGACAAACTTCTTACTACAGAGAGAAACTTCTTACTGCAGACAAACTTCTTACTGCAGACAAACTTCTTACTGCAGAGACAAACTTCTTACTGTAGAGACAAACTTCTTTCTGCAGAGACAAACTTCTTTCTGCAGAGACAAACTTCTTTCTGCAGACAAACTTCTTACTGCAGACAAACTTCTTACTGCAGAGACAAACCTCTTACTGCAGAGACAAACTTCTTACTGTAGAGACAAACTTCTTTCTGCAGAGACAAACTTCTTTCTGCAGAGACAAACTTCTTACTGTAGAGACAAACTTCTTACTGCAGAGACAAACTTCTTACTGTAGAGACAAACTTCTTACTGCAGAGACAAAATTCTTACTGCAGACAAACTTCTTACTGCAGAGACAAACTTCTTACTGCAGAGACAAACTTCTTACTGTAGAGACAAACTTCTTTCTGCAGAGACAAACTTCTTTCTGTAGAGACAAACTTCTTACTGCAGAGACAAAATTCTTACTGCAGACAAACTTCTTACTGCAGAGACAAATTTCTTACTACAGACAAACTTCTTACTGCAGACAAACGTCTTACTGCAGACAAACTTCTTACTGCAGACAAGCTTCTTACTACAGAGACAAACTTCTTACTGCAGACAAACTTCTTACTGCAGAGACAAACTTCTTACTGCAGACAAACTTCTTACTGCAGACAAACTTCTTACTACAGAGACAAACTTCTTACTGCAGAGACAAACGTCTTGCTGCAGACAAACTTCTTACTGCAGACAAACTTCTTACTACAGAGACAAACTTCTTACTGCATAGACAAACTTCTTACTACAGAGACAAACTTCTTACTACAGAGACAAACTTCTTACTACAGAGACAAACCTCTTACTGCAGAGACAAACTTCTTGCTGCAGACAAACTTCTTTCCGCAGTTTGACTTCTTCGTGTTCTTGGATTTGTTTGTGTTTGAATAATCTGCAGTTTCACAGATTGCGCCGCAGAGTTCGACGCTGATGTTCAACTCGTGCAGCAGATCGTTATTTATGTATTTAAAGATCTTATTCCACATATTATTTTGTTGTATTTGTATTTACAGCTCATGATATGAGATCCTCAGCTTCTGTTATAAAGATATCTTTCGAACGTTTGGAGGAAAAGAAAAAGCATTTTTTAAATCCAAATAAATAATTTAAATAGTAATAATAATAATCATCATCATCATCATCAGAGAGTTCAAAAATATATATTAAAAAGTGTTTATCATCAGTCACCCAAACATGTTCAGGACATAATATTAAAAATATGTGTGTGTGTGTGTGTGTGTGTGTGTGTGTGTGTGTGTGTGTGTGTGTAAGTGTGTGTGTGTGTGTGTTTGAGGTTTCGACCCTTCAGCTGTTGGCTGGAAATGCACACTTCAGGCTTTATAGGCCACAGGTGTGTGTGTGTGTGTGTGTGTGTGTGTGTGTGTGTGTGTGTGTGTGTGTGTGTGTGTGTGTGTGTGTCTGTGTGTGTGTGTGTGTGTGTGTGTGTGTGCAGCAAAACGTTCAATATTCTTCTGAAATGCAGTAAAAGTATAAAATAAATAAATAGTAACACAGAAGAAGCATCTGAATACTGAGCGGAGGAGTTTAGTGAACGTGTCGGCCTGTCGAGGATCTGCGGAGCCTCCAGCTGTCGGCTGACCAACTGTGACGACAGCTGACACACACACACACACACACACACACACACACTTTCTCGACCATCCTCCCCCCTTTGACTCCCACACACAGACAGCATTCAGACCACATGACATGTGGGGGGGGGCAGTAACAAGAAGCTTTGTTGTTGAGACTCAGCAGTGTGACAGTCAGCTGCTTCGCTGCAGAGCTCCATGTAAGAAACGGAGGATTTTAGAGCTCGCTGTTAAAGGACAACGGCACATATTTTATGTATAAAGACTGACACTGATGATGTCGTCGTGATGTCACAGTGATGTCATGAGCTGGCGGCTCGGACACTGCAAAGGTCTAAAAACACTATCCAGGTGCATTATGGGAAATGGAGGATCCAGTGTCTTCATGCTGTTTTCCTACTAACGAGAAGCACATTTCATATTTGCGTTACATTTCTCGGCTGAATGAATCAGGTTTACTTCAGCGGTATGAACCAAAATATACAGATTTAATCACAATAAAGGGATTAAAGGAAGCAGAAATAACTTCATCAGGATGGTTTGTAAAAAGTCTGAGTTGATGCTGTCAAGTTTTAAAATGCTTGTTTTCTGAATGGAGTTTAGTTGGTCAGTTGCTAACATCATCTCAATGAGGCGTAAATATGTTTCTCCACACTGAGTAACTTTAAAATTATTTAAGATGTTTGTTATTGATGACAGGAGCCACAGACGCTACGATAACTTGAACTACGTTTATGATTCAACAACGTTGTGACGTCCGGAGAATCTCACCGTCAGAGGCTTTCACGCACAGCGGCACGCATCGTGCACGTCTTTACCCGAGTTGACATTTTTCAACTCCAGCGTCGACACCCTGAATCTCTTTGAGTTTTAAACTGACTGTTCAATATAACAATTATTTGATCTCATGAGCTTTAAGGAAGTGAAGAGTTGGTGCACACGTGTGGAGCAGCTGAAGGCAGCGACAGATGAAGGTTCTGACAAACAAACACTCGCACACGGTCTGATGTGTGGCTGCAGGGTTGTAGCGGTATGAGGTATTTATGGTACAATAACATCTCTGAAAGTATCAGTTTTATGATATTAAACTATTATTACTTTTACTGCTGATACTTTAAGTACAATTATCCAATAATGCTTCTGTACTTTGACTTAAGTGAACGATCTGAATACTTCAACAAACAAATGGCTCCAACAGAGAAGAACAAAGTGAATACTGAACAATAGATAATCCAAACTTTAGTGAATAAATGTTGTCACACGTCTACAGTCGCCTGTTAAATCTCTCTTCATCTCCTGCTGACCTCTGACCTGCCACATCATGTTGTTATGCACTAATGACGGAGATAAAGTCACATTTAAAACTAGCTTGAAAAATAGCCAAACGTGTTCTACATGAAACAACGTGCAGTAAATGTTTCCGATGCAGACAAACAGAAACATTTAAGTATTTTGTTGACATGAAGATTGAAAATGCTTTGAACTGAGTGACCTCTCACACAGTTCCCCTTCATGGACCTGATGTAGCCGGTCCATTCATTTTACTTTAATACACAGAGATAATCCACTCAGTGTCAATGCATTTATCACTGAATATACACATATATATATATATATATATATATATATATATATATATATATATATATATATATGTGTATATATGTGTATATATATATACACATATATATATACACATATATATATATATATATATATATATATATATATATATATATATATATATATATATATATGTGTGTATATATATATGTGTATATATATGTGTATATATGTGTGTGTGTATAAACCTGTATGCAGACGATACAGTACTTTCCTGCTCAGTGAAAACAGCAGAGGAACGTCAGCTGAATCAAACTAAATATGTAGAAAGAGATCATTTGTGGATTTTTATTTATTTATTGTGGATTTTATAGGAACAGACACATGTCAGACTAAAAAATAGTGTCACACGAGTGGCAGCTTGTTAAAGCAGCTCCTGCTCACATTCGAGCTTTTCTGGTTCAGTTCTGTAATTCAATTGTCTTTTTACTTATTTATTACACTTTTGTACTTTCTCTTGTCTCTTTGCTGCTGTAACCGTTGTGGGACTAATAAAGGGTTATTGTATCTTATGTGGTGCGAGTATAATAGTTTTGCGTTAATAATCGGTCAATAACCTAGGGCTCGTCTGTCATCATATTTTATCACGTCAATTACAATTGAATAAAGTCAATTTGAATAAAGTGATTCATCATATTCTTTTTAATTAAATGAACTTTCTTTAATGAATGATGATGATAACTCGTCATTGTAAATGTTGTTTTTGAGGCTAAACTTAAAAAAATATGTATTGAAGCAGAATATTCTGTTGGATAAAAACATGTTGTGAATAATTCTTTCAATGTTGACTTTTGGACCTTAAACGCTCTGAAGTTATTGGAAATGTTTCACACGAGAACAAACCTACGCAGCACCACTGGAGTTTAACTCCACTAATAGTATAAAACTAATAATATTAGTGTAATCATTATCTGACACTTTGCACAAATACTGTGAACACAATCAATAGACTAATGAGTGCAGAATTAACCTGTATGCAGATGATACAGCTCTTTATAAAAGCAGCAGAAGATGTGGAAACAGAGTTTATAAAGTGTCAATAAAACTTAAAGGGAGAAGAAACTCTTCATTAGTGACAGAGTTAGATGTGCAGACTTCACTCAGTCAGAGGAACGTACTAATTGGTCTAAAAACAGCATCATGAAACCAGAGAGGACTGAAGGTCCACATAGTTCTGCAGATTGTTTTGGTGTTGACGCAGCAACAAAACTAAACAGAAGATTAAACAAATATATTTTATTTAAAGCCCAAAATCACAAATTTACAGTTGAGGGCCAAAGGACTTTTTCTGTCATAAAGTAGAGCTGCAACTAACGATTATGTTCATTTAGATTAATGTGCAGATTATTCTCTACATTAATGTCTTGTTCTTAAAGTCCTGATGTCTTTAAATGTTTGTTGTCACTTTAATATATAATCGGCTAATAATTAGTCGACTGTTTGTTGCAGCTCTATTATAGATTCTCTTATTTTAGGCAGAAATGCCACAAAACTTCTCTGGTTTCAGGTTTTAAAATGTGAATATTTGCTAGTTTCTTAATGTTTTATAACTTTGGGTTTTAGTCTGTTGTTTGGACAAAAATATTTTATATCTAAACTTCTTCTGTAAACTTAATGAAACTATTGTGCAGATTAAAGTTATAATCCTGTTTGATTTAGTCGTGGTTTATTCACAGTTTAGTATCAAAGCCCCCTAAAAGTTTATTAGCGACATTTTGATGAGCTGATTAAATAAACATGATGACAGCAGGGGGGAAGAAAGTACGTTTACTAAAGTACTGCACTCAAATACAATTGGAGGTATTTGTACTCATTTCCTGCTACTATTTGTAGTTTTGTGTTTTTTAAGGTGTTTGTTGTTTATGTTTGTTTCTTTTCACAGTTTTATCTTATTGTTTACAATGTTCCTCTTGTGAAGCCCTTTGAGACTCTGGAAGATGGAAGTAAATAAACTTCACTTCCTACTCCAGTTATTCTGCAGAGTGTTACTTCGACCTTTAGTTTGAAAAACCTTTGAGAAGCCCTGCAGCAGAGGAAGACGTTAGTTTGGTGAACTGAGCCTTTAATAAAATGTTAAATGATCCAAACACAGCGACAAACAGACACATGGCTGTAAAACAAAGAGACTGGGGGGGGGGCTTCAGCTGACATTCCTGCGCGCTGACTGCTAACACATGGAAACCATTAGAGGAGGGGGGGGGGGGAGCAGAGAGAGAAACTGAAAAGCTGGAGAGTTTGGTATGGAGCAGCAGTGCATCATGGGAGTTTGGTGTGTTGGTGCAGCAGAGGTGCATCATGGGGGTTTGTCTCTCCTCTGATTCAAAGGTTAAACATCAGAGTTTCTCCTGCACGCTGTTCGGCTGCCGCTAACGTTTGTTCAGCTTGTTTCTCTGAGAACTTAAGATCCAGACGTTCAGGACTAAAATCCTTCATCCGTCAAATATAGAGTTAAAAACACCAGGATGTAGAAAGTGTCTTAAAACTGGAGAAACAGTCAGTTTATGAAGCTTCTGCAGACAAACACAACGCTGACGCTCACAAACTACGATGAAGATTTGGGTCCGTTGTGAGTAAAGTCAAATGAAAGAGGGAGGAAGAGTGTAGTTCAGTTCTTCTACAAAGAAAACACAACTCTTCAGAGTTTGTTTCTCGTACATTTGTGACTTTGATCTATTAGAGTTTGTGAGTTTTTGTGAGACGGACACAAAGATCTTAAAATATCTGATGATCACCACTCTGATAAACAAAGTGTTAAACAAAGACAAAGAATAAAAAAGCTCTGAATATGAGCGAGATGAACGTCCTCTGAGCGGTGACCTTTGACCTCTGGAGTCATCACCTGACTGTAACTGAAGAAGATCCAGAACTTCTCTTCTACACTGAATCAAACATTAAGCTTCACCGCTGGCATTTCAGATCCACAGGAACAACCTTTAATTAACCTTTAATTAACCTTATTACAGGACACGACATGTCTTTCGAAAGTTACAAAGTCTTTGCTGTTTCCTGAAAGTGACGATAGATTTGGGATTAATCGATGAACTGCGAGGTTCAAAGATTGTTTTCAGATTATTGAGCGACACAAACTAAGAGATCGAGTCTGAAAACAAGAGAAATACTGAAGCTGTGAATGTGAAGCTTCCAGCTGTGTGTTGCTGTGAAACTTCTCCTGCAGACGTCGTCTCGTTTCCTCTCAGAGTCTATTTTCAGCAGCTGTCGGTGGAGGCAGAGCAGAGCTCAGCTGTCCCGCCATCAATCAGCCCCCCCCCACGAGACGCTGCCCCCCCCCACACACACAGACCCTCCTGCAGCTGCACTCTCACAACATTTTTCTTTTTCTTTAGTTTTTAGATTTGCTTGAGTGAACAGACTGATATTCATATTTCATTCATTTACAATTAAATAGTTATTTTACTTTTATATTCCATTTGTTTTATATTTTATTTCAACTCTTTTCATGTTTTAGACTCTGATTATGTTTGTACCTTGTTCATACATATTAATGAGTGTTGTGGGGGGGCTCTGTAACTACGTGTTTATGTGCACACGTCATTCAGAAAGCAACTTCCCTGTATGTGAAAACTTGCTTCCTAAAACACTTCCTACTTCCTAAAACACATCCTCCTTCATAAAACACATCATGCTTCCTAAAACACATCCTCCTTCCTAAAACACTTCCTGCTTCCTAAAACACATCCTCCTTCATAAAACACATCATGCTTCCTAAAACACATCCTCCTTCCTAAAATACTTCCTGCTTCCTAAAACACATCCTCCTTCCTAAAATACTTCCTGCTTCCTAAAACACATCCTCCTTCTTAAAATACTTCCTGCTTCCTAAAACACATCCTCCTTCCTAAAACACATCCTCCTTCCTAAAACACATCCTGCTTCCTACTGAACGTGGTATTAAATACACGAGAACGTAACGCCAGAGACTGAGGAGACGTTTCATGATTTAAATATTTAAATATTTCTTCGGCTGAGAAGAATTCACCTTAAACAAGCTTTACATATTGTATCTTATTTATTTAACAGCTGTTTGATAATAATAATATCATTTATTCATATGTGTTATGTAAATAAGACATTTTAATGGGATTGTATCAGAGTTACTTTTAGAGCTGTTTGTGTAGATCAAAGGATTTCTTAAGACGAATAGTACGAACAGTAAAGATTAGTTACTGTGTCCTGATAGAGTTCAATAACAAAGTCTTTATTGTGTCAAAGCTGCAATAAGGTGTTGCAGTGATAGAAACCCCTTAAAGTTCTTACAGTAGACCCTGTAGATCTGTGTTCATTAATAAATACTTAAGGGGTTTTCCGGGTTAAGTTAAAGGTTTAAGAAGTAAAAAGTCAGCAAATAGTCTTAAAGTCATAAATAACTCTGACTTTTATGTTTTTAATAAATAATCTGCATTACTCTGTGCTTTGGACTCATGTGTCCTTTTGTCAATAATAAAACCTTCCTGCTCATCTCCTTCTCACTGTGTCTCTCAGCTCTCACGCACAGTTTGTGTTTTGCGTAAAATGTGCGTAAAACATGTCCAGACTCAGCAGGTTTCCACTCACCGATGGAGACCAGGCGGATGTGCTCCCTCTCCAGAAACTCCAGCGCCACAGACACGTTCTCCAGCTTCATCTGCCGGAAGTTGGGCCTGGAGTGATACTTTCTGTACATCTTCTTCTGGCTCAGCACCTCCAGCAGCCCGATGAGCTTCAGCCCGTCGCTCAGGTCCTTCTGCAGGTCGTTGATCCGCTTGTTCACCACCTTCAGGTGCTCGTTGCACCACCGGGTGAACGTGTTCTGCTGGATCTTCTTCCACGGGGCGTCCTCGGCCAGGTCCTTCTCGGTGGCCGGCATCTCCTCCTCCTCCTCCCCGGAGATGTCCGCGCTGCTCTGGAAGAACTGAGGCGGCAGCTGTGGCTCCAAGTATCCGCTGTTGCTCATCATGGTGCCCCGCTTTTATAGCGCGGAGTGGGAAGAGAAGAGAAGGCAGGAAAAAAAAGAAGAGGAGCGGCTCTGGGAGGGAACAGATGAGTTCGTCCAGTGCGGCTCAGTCATGAGCTCCACAACCACAAACGAGAGGAAGTAGAAAGTTGTGTTCCTCCGGACAGACGCGCTGCTGTGCCCGGGTCCTGACGCGCAGACGGCGGCCTGCAGAGAGTCGGGCTGCGGCTGGAGAATAAGTGGATGGAGGTTTAAAAAGCTCGGCGTCACTGAGCTGGACTCCCAGGAATGCCCCCTCCGTGACCATATACACGCGCGGCCCGGGCATCCTCAGCCCGACCCGGAGAGGAGGGCCGCAGCTCATTGGTGGCGGCGGGGCGGCGGGGCGGGGACAGGCCGGGGGGCTCCGCGGGCACCGTGACACCTCCGGGTATTTTTAGAGGCTCCAAACCGGGGAGAGACACGGGGGCCCGGGGGGGACGTCATCTGAGGGCAGCCAATCAGAGTCCGGTTGAGATTATAAAATCAACAGTTGTTCTGGAGGTAGATTCAGGTAGAATGTTTAGGACGGTGGTGCCCAACATGGGGGTCGGGACCCCACTGGGGGGTCGCTAAAGCTTCCCAGTGGGTCGGGAGGCCTTCTGGGTTTTAAGGGGAGTAAGATATGCCACCTTTAAAATATTCATAATAATAATATTCATAATAAATACAGTTAACGTGATGCTTTGAATATAATATGAAATATAATATAAAGTCACTGAGAAAAAGGAAAAAGAATCTTGTTTAAAAGTTTTGTGCGATGAAATAAACAAACAAACACAATTAATAAAGAAACTAAAACAAGATTTCAACCTTTCAGGAATCACAATTACAATATAGGTTTCTGAACATTCAGCCGTGTGTTCAAGACTTTAGTTACTTTACAACTAAAGGAACAGTCAAAGAAAACACGTCCGGATGCTGTTACACTTTATAAAGGGTAGTACGTAGTACTGAGAGGGAAATGTGCAGCTCTCTTTCAAATATAAATATATTTATATATAAATACACATTTATATATAAGTGTCTCCATCATCTCTGCTGCAGATCAGCTTCCTGTCATCAGGAGAGTAAAAGTCTTTATTTATAGACTAACTTACTCCTGATGCGCTCACAGATCTAAATACACACAAAGTCTAAAAACGGATCCTTTTACATTTAAATACGTTTATTTTCAGCCTCCTTTTACTTTGCTGCCTCAGTTTTTAAGTTTTAATTATTGCTTATTTCTGCCTGTTATCGTTTGTTCTCAGGACTTTATTATTTATTATCGTAACATTTTATTGTTGTCTTTCTTTTTTGTCCGTTTATGAATAAAGTGAGAGGGACACATGTGTAATAATAATAACACTGTTAATAATAATCATCAGATCAGGACAACTACTTATTTAAACATCACAAAATATATATTTATATATAATAAAAATAAATGAAAATGCTTATAAATAATCTATTGTATAATTGATTATTTACTTATTTATTATTTCACTTGTTCCCTTTTTATATTTCTACATATATTTTGTTTACTTAATTATTATTTTATTTATTCCTCTTTATATTTACAGATTTATTTTCTTATTCTTTTACAGATTTATTCTTTTTATATATTCTGATTCCATAAAATGACACAAGAAATAAAATATAAATGTAATGATTCAATAAATGATTGTGTGATTGGTGAGTTGTGTCCTTATAAAGTCTGAATTTAATTGTTCCCTGTATATTAAACATTTTTAGTGTTAAAACGTCTTTAAAAGTCACTTCTGCTGTACAGTAAAAAAAACATATCCAACACAAAACTACATGGACATTAAAGACAAGGAAAAACTAGTTTTTATTAGTCAGGTCATTTACAAAATGTACAGGCCCTTTCAACAAAATAAAAACTTGTTCAGACATTAATGTTGCAGAAACATCACCGAGACGATTAAACACAGAATAATACGTCATTTAAAACAGAACAAACAGCTGCCAGACGACAACACGCCGGTAACTTTACTCCGAGTTTAGACGTCTAACTTAAAGCAGAGTTCGTACAGAGTTCATCCAGAGTTCGTACAGAGTTCACACAGCACAGCTGACAGGCTAACAAAGCGTCAAAGCCAAAAGAGAACCCACATTAAAGCAGCCGTTATACAATCAAGAAGAACATTAATCTCAAGAGTTTAAAAACAGTTGGACATTTTGTGAAATGTTTTATTCTCTGTTAGGTCCAGGCCGCGGTTAGCCTAGCTTAGCACAAAGACTGGAAACAGTGGGAAACGGCTAGCCTAGCAGCGATCGTTGGTAAACAAATAGCTTTTTTTGATTAAATGTTAGCTTTCATTTAGCCTTTTCAGTAACAGCAGTGAGCTACAAACTAAAAACATATGTCTATAATAACAGCAGCTAACTAAAAGTAGGTAGCATAAAGTTGGACATGCTAACTGTTTATAGCAACAAAAGTAAATAGCTAAAGATAAATAAATTAAATAATCAAAATAAACAAAAAAGCTACCATCCGTGCAAATCGGCTAACTCTGCATCTGCTACAGCGCCTCAATCTATGCATCTAGTTTCATGCTAATTGAACAATTCTCTAAATCTAACGTGCAACACCGACCTCTCTACAGCTAGCTAATGTTTGTTCGAATGCTAACGATGGATTGACAAAAGTTTCTGATATCAGTATGAAGCGTTCAGGATCTTCTTTAGTTTCCTTTAATTTGGTAGACTGTGAAGAGAGCCGTAATAAAAACAACAATTACATCTACGTTGTTTTTGAAACGTTGAGGGGACGTCATGGGAAACCTTTTTTGTTGATGTTCATGTTTATATTTCTGTTCACGTTAGGGACATTGCTTCACCGAGTTCAAATTCACGTGGGACATATTGGTACGAAGTGAAGCAGGAAGTTGAGTCATTTTGTTTCTGTTGCTTATTTCAAACAGACAGAATTTTGTGCGACGTGATGAAAACGTTCGTTTCTCATGACATGAACAAATAATTCTTCACTTTTGTATCAGATTTGTTTTGTTTTCATCAGAATTACAATCGGGACTGTTTCAAAGTAACGTGAACATCTCCTGCTGCTGTGGTCGAACAGGAACTTTGACTTTACCGTCGTCAAAACAATCGTAACCAGCAGAAATAGTTTAAAATGTTTTTAACTGGTAGTCGAGTTTCAGCTGGTAGAAGATATCCAGATATCAGTAAACTAATAATCGAACCTCAAACTCTGTTTCTACAAAACCTCTGAACTTCATTGGACTGAAGTCTAATCAGCTGAACATTGTTTCCTTTAAAGCGACTAAGAATGAAACAAAGCCAAGTATCACTAAATAAAGCTACAGAGAGACATTAACATGCAGATTAAAACTGATGAACTATAATTCTGTCAACGTCAACAACTTTTCCACATTTCACAACACTTTACAGGATTCTGGCAAGTTACAAATAAAACGTAAAATCACATGTTTTGACATAAATATTGTGAAAGTACAGAGACACCAACACACTGCGGAGACGCAGAGATGTTGGAAAACATGAATAAAATAAAGTCCGTCAAGATATAATGAAACAGAATTATTATTTTTAAAGTACAGAGTAACTCTTTTATTTACTTAATTACAATTATGAGATTAAGTAAATCCAAATAATAACTTTAAATTAAAAACCATTATGATATAGTAATTTTAATATTTGACTCATTAATTAAAAATTGCTTTTACTAAATCAAAATAGTATTTAAATCAAACATTTGTCTTGTTCATTCTGACTTCAAATATTAAAATTTCATAAATTTGAAGTTCAACTTATTACTTTGTATTTTATAGTTTCGACCCAATTTCTTAAATTATTATCATTTTTAACTTTTAACATCATATTTTTGATTTACCATGAATGTTTTCTATTTATTATTCCTAATTTAGATTTTTAATCTTCTTCTCAGTTCTTTCAGAAACTGGCAGCAAGCAACTATTTGTCCACCATTATAATCTGATTAAAGTAATTACATGTCTGTAATGCGTAGATGATATAAAGGTCTTAATGACACATTTAGAACAAACCTGATCAATGTCCCACTAATAACCACAATATTCATATATATCACTAAATCATCAAATGCTAAATAAATAATTCAAGTTGTATTATAATTTCATACATTTTTTAAGACCTGCCTTGTCACGATAATGCCATGTCAATTCTCAACAGTGCTTTTATTTAAACTGGAATGTCTTTTATTTTGAAGTTGTTAGTATTTGGTCACATGCATCAGATACTTTGAACGAGTTTTACGTTTTTCTCCTAAATACCTGATTCCAACTTCAACATCTGATTATATGTTCTATGATTATTTGGTCACCACTTAAATGTAAACATCAATCAGGATCCATTTAAAAAGTGAAACTTGTCTATGTGCAAAACAAGACGGGGGGGGGGGGGGGGTTCTCTACAGCCCCATTCAGACAGGATTTATTCCTCTTTCTTGTTTGTATGAATATCATTAGGTTAGAACTGAAGCAGCAGTTGTTCTAAATCAAGAAACCAACAGTTAAGGTGTCCCACAGGGCTCTATTGTGGGTCCTCTTTTTTTCACTATTTACACACATAATCCACAAAATAACACATAAATAACCAGAACTCTGTCTTCTTGTACACACGTCTCTCTTGATGAAGAGATCTCTCAAAGAGACAACTTGACTAATCCATGAATTAATAACACCCAGACTTGATACCCGAAATAATGGATTAACTAGCTAACTATTTAAAACTGTCACGCGGCAGACACCGGTCACTTTTAAGAGACATTTGAGTAGTTTACAACTGTCTTTGTGAATAACTAAATGAATCAACAATAATGTAATAATACTGATATTAATAGAAGTAATTATAGTAATTAATTAAATGATTTAATATATCTGCTGGTGATGCAGAATATTATTGTATACAAAACTTTCTAAGTTCATCAGCTTCATATATAAGTACAAATATGTTATATAATAATCCTGTCTGAATGAGGCTGTATGAGCTCAACTATTACACATTTTCAATCTTCAGCATCTTTTGCTGATCTTTCAGAATTAATAAAACATCATCTGCATAAATAAAATACAAAATGTACATTTCTATTAATGCCAGCAGTTCTTTTTGTAACATTGTCTGAAACAGATACTGCTCTTTCAACAAGATAAAACATTTACACACCATCAGTGCAAACACGTCGCTCTCAAAGCTTAAAACTGGCACAGTGAAATCAGTCGACACATCTCTCAACAAATACCTTTCTAAAGTTTAAAAAAGTGCTAATGCACTGCTGCAGATGTGCATAATATTTGTTTGGTACTATAAACATACAAATACAGGCATTTTAAATTGTATAAAGGTGATTACGTCCTTAAATCTGCTTTTTGTTCTTCATGCTACTAAACTGATCAGTTAGATAATCACTGTAATGGTCTTTTTTTGGATAAACACATGATAAGATGATATACAGCATTAAGCAGGACTGAAGCAGAGTTAATGTATTTAAAACACTAAACAATTAAATATGCTACCGTTATCTCCGTCATCGACTCCGCGAGTGCAAAATATCATTTTAATCCAGTTCGGAAAAATAAGGCAAAGAATTTTAGAGTTGATCAAAAATAATTACTAATTATTGAAACAACAAACATTGAGATGAGATTCTGGACTTTTGGTTTTACAAACCACAATACAAATGAATGAATTGGTAAATAATATAAATAAAACTGATTGTAAATTGCAACTCTGAAGATTTTAAACTAATCTTGTGATTGTTAAACATCGTGAGCCAGAAGTCTGGTTCTCAAACACAAATATGGCAGCAGATGGATTTATTGATCAATTCTTCCTCATCGACTTAAAGCTGCATAATATTTTTGATATTAACATGTAATCGCTTGTGAAGCCGACACTAACCCTGCTGATCCCGCTGAGAATCAACAGCTCCAACACGACTCCGATGAGACGTGAGAATCCAGAACTTAATCAGCTGAAGAATAAAGTTTAATGTTGGAGCTGTAGCATTTTCACTATTTGTTTTTTGGGAGTTGAAAGATGAAAATGTGTTTTGCTACATTTATTATATTGTGTTCACTTAAATAATTCACATTTTCATGTTTTCCGATGGAGTTTTGAACAACTTCATGCCAAGGTTCGTCTGTCTGTCGGCAGGATTACAGAAAAACTAGAAGCCCGATTGTCAGGAAACTTGGAGTAAGAGTGAAGCTCGGGCCGATGAAGCGGATCCGAAACGACGGGGCGGATACACACATTGTCATAGAAACGGCCTCGTGCTCTTCGTTTGGAATATTAGAAACATCTTTACTATAACAAATAAGGAAACACTTTGATTATACATACTGATCTGCAACATCAACAGCTCGTGAAATCATTTTGATATTTAACACTAAAGGACATTTACTGTAAACGGTGTACGAAAATAAATAAGTACATTTACTCTAGTGTGGTACTTAAGTACAATCTGGAGGTACTTTACTTTCCTATGCTACTTTATATTTTAACTCCAACACATTCACTACATTTATTTGATAACTTAAGTTCCTCGCTTTATTAACACGTTAGGTATATTTTTTTATAGATTAAACTATATTTAAATCAGCAACATTAAGGAACATTAAAGTGCTGCATTAATGCAAAAATATGATATATATATAATAATAATAATAATAATAATAATAATAATATGACACTCTGATATGGGATAAACTTTTACTTTAAGTACATTTAGCTGAAAATACTTCTGTACTTTCACTCAAGTATCATTCTTGAGTGTTGGACTTTTCCTTAACTCAGTGTTTTAACACTGAAATATTAATATTAATAAGTTTGGAGTAATTCTTCCACCTGATCAGTTTGTTCTGGTAGTAAACAGAAGAAGTAATTACAGCTGAAAACAGGTTTATAATGACCCACCTTATTAAAACAATGGAAGACTTTGTAAATGATGCTAACACTTGACACTTCCGGTTAGACTCTCGGATCATGACGTGGAACCTCGCAGCCGATCAATAGATCACCCAGCGGAGCTTCTGCACGACGCCGACCTGCACGAAGAGTTTCAAGTCTTCTTCAATTCAACAAGCTTATCGCTCTTCCCTCCAGAACTCACTGACGTCCGAGGCCTTCGGGTGAAAACGTCTTGGCGAAGCAACAAGCAGACATCAGCAGGACAGCAACAGGTATGAGGGCAGTGCTGGATGATTCCCCCGTGAGGTCACTTCCTGTGTAGTCCTCAGGCCCTGGTGAAGCTGGGGACCACCAGAACTACAATGGCCGCCACGGCCACCGCGGCCACCACCAGGCTCCAGCCTTCAGCGTCACTCCGCTGAGGAAGAGAGGAAACAACGCGAGTTACTGCGAGGAAGAAAAGACTCGCAAACACGATTAATAACAAACTTAGACATAATGTGGACGAAATGACCATTTTTCACAAACTTCAGAAGGTTTTCCACATCTGAAGCATTCAAAGCTTTTCAAAACAATCAACACGTGTTTATTAAAAACAATTAGTGAGAATAAATATGAAAATGGTTGTTGGAGGTAACGCGCCAAGAAACAGCAATGACCCAATAACGGCAGTGAAGAAGACCAAAAATCAGATTCAGGTTGCGAATGTTTTTATGGAGGAACGAAACGTATTCAAACGCTTATTTGACCTCAGTGATACTCGCCGTGTTTTGCTGAGAAGCTTTAAACGTATAGAAAAACACAGGCTACCTTAAATACTGTGTTTACCGACCAAATACCAAAAATAAACTGCAGATAACAATTCAAATGTGTTTCCATGCTGAGTAGTTACATGAGCCTCCAAAAGTTACCAAAGGTCTTAATATTAATCAATTCTTGACCCAGAAGAAGAAGAAAAACAAAGTGCAATACAGAGCTGTAGGATCGAGTCCTAAACCCTGACATGAGTTTTAGCACGTCCTGTTCCTTAGAAGCTGAAATAAGTTCACACACGCTGAAGAGATTTTAACGTTTTGTTCTATGGGTAATGTTGTATGTCATGTCTCTTTTAAGGGTTATGGTTAAATAAAGTATCTATCTACGACATAAATAAGTCAGTAAATATGTCTTTACGTGTCTTAACAACGTTGGTTACAAACAACAATAAATGAGACTAAACGTCATCACGCTAACATTAGCCGTTAGCTTAGCGGTGGTGACGTGAAGTCATGTGACCTGCTGTAGCTCCTTTATAGCCGAACATTAGCTTCTTACTTCAAAAAACATAAAAGTATTAATATGTGGAGATCCTTCTGAACAACACGTGTAAATATCATAAACGTTTGTTTGTCACAGAGATTATTTTCAGCCATAATCTAAAATCCAATATTAAAATCCTGTTGGCTGTTTGTGGAGGGAGCCAGGGAGATGATACCTTCAGGGTCGACTACAGAAGCACGTCGTCCCTGCAGCACGCTGTTACAAAAGGCAGAGAACCTGATGTTCACAGGACAAATATTATCAGAGGATCTCTGTATTAAGGCCTCAATCTGCTTCAAGAGGCGTCTGAAACCCTGTTTCTCATCAAACCCTTTCTTTTCTAGCATAATCCCATGTTTAGGGTGTGACAGGTTGGGGCGGTGCACGGGTCTGTCGCATGTCTCATTTTTGTGAAGGAAACCAGAATTTGCCTTCTGTCAAAGACTTGCAGTTTGCCTTTTAGTAACCATAACATATTTTCCCTAACTGGAACCACACTCGAGCAGCAAGGCACCAAAGCTAGAATTAAAAAACAAACAATGGCTTTGAAGTAATTTTGGGTTTTTGCAGAATAGTGAGATATCTTCGTTGTTATAACGGTCGCCTTCCAGCGTGACATTCACAACAAATACACACTATAGACTTGGACCACACATCCCATTAATTAAGACCTTTAATTAGAAAAAAATTATTAATCTTTGGTAAAACTTCACACACTATAAATCACTCGTACTAGTCCCGAGGGGGGCAGGTTCTCTGATGTACCCCAGGATGCAGCCTCTCTCGGATGCTAAAAGAAGCGTCTGGTAGAGAAAGAAGGGCGAGGCCATACCTGGTCCCCTCTATGACGCCATCTCCTCCCACCAGCACCAAATCAAGGCCACTATAACAATCATTCCTATGAGGGGGATGGAGAGGACAGGGGGCTCAGACGGACCATTGCAGTTCTGGGGAGAAGACAAAAGGCAGGAGTGTAGGGGGGGCATGGAGAGAGGGGGTGGGAAGAGGAAATAAAACCATAAAATAATCAGAATAATAAAGTCAGAACGTATCGGGAAGAGAGGCGAGTGTGGAGCAAAAGAAAAAGCAGACGAAATAATGGAACCCATCAAATTTATTGTGCATGTGAAACGAAAGTGACGGCGATCGGACGAAACATGAGGATGAGGAAACAGAAAGCAGGCAGTTAGAGAACAATGCCAAAGATGTTTACAGACAAGATGGAGATCTTACAAACATCTACCTTTAAAGATTGACTCGATCAGCAGCACTGCATTGTGGGTAAAATGTTCAACCTCGAGGTAAATACAACGATGGAGGACAAGAATGTGAGTGAATGATATGATGGAGAGAAGCAGAGGAGGGACCAAGTCACTGTTTACAAGTCCAGTTACATCAAGACAGGCAAGTCTGAAGTCCAATCTCAAATCTAGTCCCAAGTCATATCTCAGAGAGGCAAGTCCAAAGTCCAGAGACAAGATAGATTGACACTTGAGACCAAAGTCAAGACACAAATCGAGTCCCACGTCAAAACAAGTCAGTCAATTCCAAAATGAAGAAATTATACAAAGTCGAAAAAATGAAGTCCCAAGTGTCTCAGATGTTGACATTCAAGTCCCAAGTTTAAACTCGAGTCAAGTTTGAAGTGAAAACAGGTCGGTTCCAAGTTAAAAGAAAGAAATACCAAGTAAAGACTAGTAAATCACAAATTTAGTCTCAACTTTCAAACACAAACCCAAGTCAAGTCTCTGAGTCTCAGCTCTAGTCTCGTGTCTCCAGAGAAGTTCTAACTCAAGTACCAAGTCAGAACCGGTGAGCCCCAAGTCCGCCCTCAAGCCAAATCTTCCATGTCTAGCCCAAGTCGTAAGCCAGGTACCAAGTCCAGAGTCAAGTCTCAAGACCTACATCAGTCTCAAGTCTTGACACTAAAGTCCCATGTCGAGCTCCAAGTCCAGTCTTACATCAAGACAGACGAGTCTAAAGTCCAATCTCAAATCTAGTCCCAAATTCCGAGCCAAGATAATCAAAGTCCCAAGTAAAGTTCCAGAGAGGCAGGTCCTACGTTAAGTTGACTCAAGTGTCCCAAGTGTCTCGAATGTTGACATTCAAGTCTCAAATTTAAACTCACGTCTCAAGTCAAGACTAGTAAGTCCTAAATTCAGTTTCAAGTCTGGACATTCATGTCCGAAGTCTTTCAGACGTAGTAGAGTCTTTAAATCTGATCCACACGTCCGGAGAGGACGAAGGTCGGGACAACAGGTCCGTATGGTTGAACTTCAGGGAGATGAAGCACATGTGACCTCAGGAAGCTTCACGGTTTTATCAGCTGAATGAGCCTCAGATATCCTGCAGGCTGTACGGACAGACAGATGACTGCTGAAGACAAACTGCCCGGCAGCGACAGGAAGCTCACAACACAACGCTGAAGAACCAGCAACACGAGCAGAGCTGCTGCAGAAAGCAGGATGACGATGAGGCCAGAGAGATTTTCAGGTCGTTGACCCACATGCACACAGACAGACGGACATCGTTGTACGGCTTTCAGTGTGTTGGTTGAGATGCTACGTCGCACTTACCTTGAACTTCTTTATTATTTTACACAGTTACACAGAAATGTCGGAACTTATTTACATTTCTTTTTTTCTTGATACCCGCCGCACTAATGTACAAACTTCACCAGGAAGGTTTTATCCGATAAAACAGATTTCGAGGCATCAGATGGTTTCAACTGTCCTAAAGTCAGGAATCATACAGGTGGCTCGGACAATCCCCCTTTAGGAAAGCACCTGAGCCGTTGACCTTCGGCCTCTCACCTGTGACTTCCTGCCCACCAGTTTCTGCAGCTCGGCTTTGCAGCGCTGCAGCTCCAGTTCCAGCGCCGCTCGCTCCCGCTGGCTGCTGTCGTACAGCTGCTGCAGGTCCACCAGGTCGACCTTCAACCCGTCGCACTGACAGAAACAGAGACAGGTTTAGTTTCTGTTTGATTAACTAAAGTAAGAGCTGCTCAGTGGAGAGTTGGCAAGCTACCGTGCTCGATGCTAGCCGGTCAATCTGAATATCAGAGTCAGGTCTTCACAAAACATGTGTTTTACATGAAATGAAATATGTTGATGGTGACGTCTGCTGTTACCTGCGTCTGGACTCTGTGAGACGTCTCCTCCACTCGTCTCAGCTGGACCTTCACCACCTTCAGCTCCGAGTGGCAGACTTTCTCCTCCGAGGGGCGGTCTTCATGTTTCCTGTCTCCGGACTGAGACACGGTGATGTAGGAGTCCTTCACCTGCTCACACCCAGAGTCTGTGACTGCCAGGTACACATCCTCACCACACCTGTACAGCAAGAAAGGAGAAGGAGGAGCAGGAGGAGGAGGATGGGAGGAGGAGAAGAAGAAGAAATAAGAAGAAGAAGAAGAGGAAAGAAGAATTGTAAAGAAAAGAAGAAGATAAGAGATAATTAAAGGAAGAATAGCAGAATATACTATCGACGCGATCAGTCGCTTCCAACAGAAGCCGCAGACGACCTCCACATCCTCTCCTCTCCTCCTCCTCCTCCTCCGGCTCCAGACGCCCCTCGCCTCTCCTCCTCTCCTCCTCCTCCTTCTCCTTCTACCTCCTCCCTTCTCCTCCTCCCCTCCTCCTCCTCCTCCTCCCTCCCTCCTCCTCCTCCTCCTCCTCCTCCTTCTCCTCCTCCTCCTTCTCCTTCTCCTCCTTCTCTCCTCCGCCTCTCCTCCTCCTTCTCCTCTCCTCCTTCTCCCTCCCTTCTCCTCCCTCTCCTCCCCTCCTTCTCCTTCCTCTCTCCGTCTCCTTCTCCTTCGCCTCCTCCTCCTCCTTCTCCTCCTTCTCCTTCTCCTTCTCCCCGCCTCCTATCCTTCTTCTCACTTCTCCTCCTCCTCCTTCCTTCTCCTTCTTCCTCCTCCTTCTCCTCCTTCTCCTCCTTCTCCTCCTCCTATCTCCTTCGCCTTCTCCTCCTCCTCCTCACTCCTTCTCCGCGCTCCTCCTTCTCCTCCTTCTCCTCCTCCTCCTCCTCCTTCTCCTCCTTCTCCATCCTCTCCGCCTCCTTCTCCTCCTTCTCCTCCTCCTTCAGCCGCCTGCTCCGTCTTCCTCTTATTTGAATAAATGTGAGATATGTAGAAACGTGTGTAACATGCTGCTGGGAGGTCTCTCACGTGTCTCGTTGCTGCAGTTTCTTCACTTTACAGCTCAGATCTTTGTTGTCGCAGCTCAGAAACTGATGTTCATCCGTCAGAGAGACGAACTCGTCCTTCAGCGTCAAGTCACCTGAAAACACACAGATAATTATTATATTTACAAATATACAACGCTGTATGCAGACTACATGTATATATATATATATATATATATATATATATATATATATATATATATATACATGTATGAGCAGTATTGCCTGGGTGTGTCTGTATTTATTCTGTATATATATATACAATATATATATATACATATATATATATATATATTCTTATACGGTATATATATATATATATATATATATATGTATTAATATATATATGCAGTATTACCTGCATGCGTGCTTCTGTCTGCGCTCTTCATGCTGATCTCAGCCCTAAGCGAGGTGATCTCCAGCTCGTACTCCTGCGCTGTGCCGTGGAGGCGCTGCAGCTCGGCCCTCAGCCGACACATCTCCTCCTGCAGGGATGCGATGTCGTTCTCTCTCTCCGCCGCCGCCTCGTCGGCCGCCTGCTGCAGCATCAGCACCTCCTCCTGGGCCGAGCGGAGCTCCTCGTGCACCTCCTCCAGCTCGCTCTCCTTCTCCTCCTCCAGGCTGTCCATCTCCTCCTGCACCGAGTGGAGCTGAGCTGCAGGAGGAGTCAGAAGAAGACTTACAGGAGGAGTAATGTAGAAGTTATTTAAATGTGTGTGTACCTCACAGTAATGTAGAAGTTATTTAAATGTATGTGTACCTTGCAGTCTCTGGATCTGTCTGGTGAAACTTTCCGCCTGATGAGCACTCGCCAGTCGCTCGTCCTCTAACAGACCTAAGATCAGAGGAGAAGAAACAGATGAGGATGAAGAAGAAGAAGAAGAGCAGCAAGTGGATTTCAAGACGGGAAAATATTCTTTGAGTAAGATGTAGGGGTGTCACGACACCAGAAGTTTAGTAGTCAAAAGTCCTGAGACTAGAGGCAGGTCGGTCCTGAGACTAGAGGCCGGTCCTAAGACTAGAGGCAGGTCGGTCCTGAGACTAGAGGCCGGTCCTGAGGCTAGAGGCCTGTCCTGAGACCAGAGGCCTGTCCTGAGACTAGAGGCCAGTCCTGAGACTAGAGGCTGGTCCTGAGACCAGAGGCCTGTCCTGAGACTAGAGGCCAGTCCTGAGACTAGAGGCTGGTCCTGAGACCAGAGGCCTGTCCTGAGACTAGAGGCCTGTCCTGAGACTAGAGGCCGGTCCTGAGACCAGAGGCCGGTCCTGAGACTAGAGGCCTGTCCTGAGACAAGGGGCCGGTCCTGAGACTACAGGCCTGTCCTGAGACTAGAGGCCGGTCCTGAGACTAGAGGCCTGTCCATGAGACAAGGGGCCGGTCCTGAGACTAGAGGCAGGTCGGTCCTGAGACTAGAGGCCTGTCCTGAAACTAGGGGCCGGTCCTGAGACTAGAGTCAGGTCCTGAGAATAGAGGCATGTCCTGAGACTAGAGGCCTGTCCTTAGACTAGAGGCCTGTCCTGAGACTAGAGGCCAGTCCTGAGACCAGAGGCCTGTCCTTAGACTAGAGGCCTGTCCTGAGACTAGAGGCCGGTCCTGAGACTAGAGGCCTGTCCTGAGACTAGAGGCCGGTCCTGAGACCAGAGGCCTGTCCTTAGACTAGAGGCCTGTCCTTAGACTAGAGGCCGGTCCTCAGACTCGGGGAAACGAGCTCTCCTGCCGATTCAACACATATTTGTTGCTCACAATTTAAAATGATCAGAGAAAAACGATCTGGACAGTGGATAGTGAATTTACTGCGTCCTTCTGGATTTTGACGTGTCTACGGGTCGCCGTTAGTCTCGAGCTCCGCGGCACTGTAACGTTTTCTGAACATTGGCATCGAGTTGGTACCAAACTAAAGGTTTTTGTCATCCCAAGGAAGAAGTGTTTCTGACCCTGCAGCTCCATGAAACTCTCCTCTTGTCTCTGTGAAACCTCTCTGGTCTCGTCCAGTTCCAGCAGCAGCTGATACACCTGAGCTCTGAGCTCCTCTTCGTCCTTCTCCTCCTCCTCCTCCTCCTTCTCCTCCTCCCTCTCCTCCTTTTCGTCCTCCTGCTGGCCTTTCTCTCCGTCTCCCACAGTCTCCTCCTTCTCCTCCAGGGACTCCCTCTCTTTGGCCGTCAGAGTTTCTCCCAACATGATGGGCTTCACCACCTTCAGCTCACACAGCTCGTCTTCATCACACAAAAAATAAAACAGTTATTATAACTAATAACCCTTATTTTATTAATATTAGCTTCCTTATTTAACTTTTATTGACAAAGATTTACATTACAATATATATTATATTGGATGATCGCATTCAAAGCTACTTCCTGCGCAGATGTTTCACAATAAGAGTCTCCCAGACGGCTCAAAGGGAACAACATTGTGTTTGTTATAGAACCAGTAAATCCAGCTGAGCTTTTATTTAACATTGTTTGAAACTGGCTGGAGAATTTATGAGCTGCAGCCTCTTGTGGCCAAAATCAGTATTACAACAACAAACACTTAATAATAAAAATCTATATTAAAATAATATCCTGATTACATTTATTTTTATAAAAAACACCTGCAAAACTTTTTCACTTTGTCACAGATTCCTCCTCTCAGTGCTCTCGTAAACAAAGCCTGAAATGCACGATTAAACCTTTATTACCCTGCATGTAAACACACTGACCGGAGGCATCGAGGACTTCCTCGATGACGGGCGGCAGGCGGAGACCATCCATGTTTTCAGCTGATGGAGGAGAGATGCTGCGTACAGACAGGGTTGGGGGGTGGGCAGAGCTCCACACAGAGGGGCAGACGGAGCCTAGGGAGGCTCCTCACGCTCCAGTCAGGCTGAGCTGCTGCAGCCCCTCCATCCTCCTGGAGCTGAGAGACGAGTGAAGGCTGGAGGGAGGAAGGGAGGAGAGGGGGGAGAGGGGAGAGAGGAGAGGGGAGGAGGAGAGGGGAAGAGAGGGGGGAGGGTAGAGGAGGGGAGGAGAGTCAGAGAGAGAACTGCGACACCACAGCTCCACTGATACCCCATCACACAGGTCGATACTGAAATCACTGCTCCACATTAAATCTTAATTCCAATTTATTAAGAATTGTGTTTTAGGTTTTTGTGTTTCTATCTTTTTATCCCTTTCCCCTGAATGTTCTGAATAAAGAAACTCTCCTGGATAATTTAACAATGTTTACATTCTGTCCACCAGTTAAAAAATTATCTGTACTTTGTTTCTGACAAATCAGCTTCAGCCTCCAGAAACTACACTCCCCATGAGCGTCAGCTGCAGTTGCTTTGGAGACGAAGCAAGACTCTGCGCACCGTTAATGTGAAGCTCTGTGATGAGATGTTGGCAAGTGAAATGCACCCTGGGAGTCGTAGCATGCAGACATCGAAGAAACATAAACTTTTTCTGCGTTCATCGATCTAAAGAAAACTGACGACTCGAGAGTTCATCAACTGTTGTCGGCGTAGAGTACATCGTAGAGTTTGTTGTAGAGTTCGTTGTTGGGTACGTTGTAGGGTAAATCGTAGAGTTTGTCATAAATTTTGTCGTAGACTTAGTCTTAGACTTTGTCGTTGAGTTTGTCGTTGAGTTTGTCGTAGAGTTTGTCGTTGGGTATGTAGTAGGGTAAATCGTAGAGTTCGTTATTGAGTTTGTCATAGAGAACTTCGTAGAGTTCGTTGTTAGGTTCGTTGTAGAGTACATCGTAGAGTTTGGTGTAGAGTTTAACGTGGGGTTAGTCCTAGGGTACGTCGTGGAGTATGTCGTAGGGTATTCCTTCGGGCTAGGAATACCCTAGGGTGTAAACACGTACAAACACATAAACGTAATACTCCAATAACCTCGATCATTAACGGGTTATTCATGAACATGTAAACACTGTAAACTCATTGAGAGCGAGAGAAGCTAGCCTGAATTAAACGTGATTAACAAAAAGCACTCTTGACTTTTTCAACATCCACTTTCATTTTTGTTTTTCTGTTTCTGTTTTTTTGTTTTTCTTTATTTAATGTTTTCTTAATACTTATACTTAACATTCTTCTTCCTTTAGTTAAACTGTATGTTTCACTCTGAAAACTCCAATAGAAGAATAAACAAAAGGGTTTCTGTGTCTGGAACGATGCACGCTGCCTGACGCGAGGCGTGTTTGTAATGATGACACAAAGTAGCAGGATGGAACGTGGTCGTTAATAACATGTTGTGCGTTGGAGTTACCTGTTTCCTTATTGACATTGTTTTTCTACGTGATGTGCGTATAATTATTATTTATAATGTGGAACTGCTCCTTTAAGCAGCCTCTGGTCCCCTCTCTCATCTCTTCCCTCTCAATGACCTTCCTTTGTGTTTGTCCTCTGACATAAAATCCTCTCTGCTGCAGACGTTCAACACAAAGCCTCCTCAGAAACACGCAGGATGAATAAATACCTGATGACGAGACGCTCAGTCTGCTGCAGCTCTGTGTGTCTCTGTTCCTCCTGCTGTTGTCCTATATTCCTCGTCCTGCAGCATCAGCTCCTCTGTGTGATGCAGAGCGACGTCACGACATGCTATAGACAGGCAGAGGCCATGACAGGAATACACAATGAGCCTGATGATGGGATCATTAACCCTTTCCTGACACACGGACAGATGTGTTATATTCTCTCTCTATTAATATATATATATTATATTAATATATGCAACTAATGAAGATTTTATTCCGATTATTTTCTCTGTTCTCTCATTATTAGTTTGGTCCGTAAAATGTTGGAAAGTTGTGAAAATGTAATAAAAAATTGTGTAAATAAACATTCTTCAGGTTTATATAAGGTAAATAAATATTTAATTATACGCATAAATTTAAACTCACATACAGGATGAGTATGATAACATACAGTAACATACAAAAATATACGATAACGTACAGTAAAATAAGACAGCTTACGATAAAATAAGATAATGTACAATAAAATAAGAAAACGTACGATGAAATGAATTATAACAAAACAAAACATAGATCTTTGAGATAAAGCAAAGCTGCTTCACAAACAATAAAAATATAAATGCAGAAAACTCTCATCACCTCTCTCACTTCGGAGTGGTTGCTAGGCAACACATGAAAGAGGAAACTGAGCAGAAGTTATTCTGCATCCAACATTAAAGTTAATGAAACATTAAAGTCATCAACATTAAACTGGTCGTACCTCCGAACAGCCACAAGGGGGCAGAAAGAGAAATAAGATAAAATATGACATTCATCATCCTCAATCAGCATGTTAGCATGCTAACAGGCTAAACTAAGAGGGTTAACATCAGCATGTTAGCATGCTATAGGCTAAACTAAGATGTTAACATCAGCAGGTTAGCATGCTAACAGGTTAAACTAAGAGGGTTAACATCAGCATGTTAGCATGCTAACAGGCTAAACTAAGAGGGTTAACATCAGCATGTTAGCATGCTAACAGGCTAAACTAAGAGGGTTAACATCAGCATGTTAGCATGCTAACAGGCTAAACTAAGAGGGTTAACATCCAGCATGTTAGCATGCTAACAGGCTAAACTAAGAGGGTTAACATCAGCATGTTAGCATCGTCACTGTGAGCATGTATATCTTCATGAACAATCTGATCTTCATGAGACACTTTGATTTCCTTACTGAACACACGTTAAAATGTAAATCAAAACAAAACAATAATGTTTAACCGAATTAATTTAAAAGTTAATTAAGTAAAGAGCACAAATAACCATTTTGTGCCCTGTTTGTTCATGCTAGTCAGATGTTTCAGGGAATTTAACGTCTCAGAGTTTCTGTGTTATACCTCAGGAACTGATTCTGTTTGTGTGTTTCACTGTTTTCTGACTTCTTAAATGAACGTGTTCTGTATGCATTCAAAGTGGACGTGCAGGTGAGCAGGACTTTTTGTCAGAGCTGTGTTGTGCAGCACTGCAGTGAGTCAGTTATATAAACAGGCCAACAGAGGCAGAATACTAGAAGAGGCTCAGTGAAACACTTAGCTTCACTTTCTTCTTCAGGGATTATATAAGAGGCAGAGAGAGCAGATACTGCAGCTTCCTCAGCTTCAGACTCACATTCACACATCTGAGGTCCAAACAGTACATCAGTGATACTGAGGCTGAAAGAACTTAAAGCCTTAAATACAGCTGATGAAAATAACAGCTGAACACTCGTAGTTAAATTATGATAAGTTACAATAAGACCAAACGTAAGATGCTATAGGTTATATAGGTTACGATATGTTATAAGATACAATATGTTATAAGATACAGTGTGATACGAGAGAGACACTACCTGGAACTTATCATAAGTAAATCAGAAATATTAATTTGGGCCACAAAGCTGTCCTCTGAAAGCTTGAATACAAATAAAGTAAAGTACACATACATATAAAAAAGGGAATCAAAAACATATTTTAAATAGAAAATAATTGAACAATAATTAAAAATATACAAAAAAATGTGTTTAGTGTTATGTAAAATGTTCAAGGTCTGAATTGACAGACATGTTATTCTATTAATTTTTTTATTATAATTTTTTGTTTCATTATTTTTATATGTACTTTAGCTATTTATTTATTTATGTATTTATTTTATGTTATGTTTATTAATAGTTATGTGTTATATTTATTAGTATCACTATGTTACTGTATATTTAAGCTGATCATTAGCATCTCTACAAATAAGAGTGCCTCATTGATATATTTTTATAAAATGTTATTGAAATTATGTTTTTTTATTCTATTTTATTACTATTTCATTTACTCTATTTATTTCCTGCACCTTGTACCACACTTGAGTCCAGCTGGTGGCGGTAATGCGCCTCTAAGCTGGTTACTGCCAATAAACACCAACGAAGAAGAAAAGGAAGAATAAGAATCTGAACAGCGAAGAAGAAAGTTGCGCGGGTTGTTTGACTGTAATGCTAACTGCTACATAACATTTAGCAGGAGCTCTGTTATCACGGTGAGTTATTTATTAATGTGGCTTTAACACTCTACGTTACTGTAAGTTAAACATTGTTAAGTACTAGTTTAGTAAAAGATTTATGTTTTAATTCAGCCCAGAACAGTCGCAATGTTTCTGTTTGTATGAAGAAGACATTCTGCCGAATTACGTTGAACAAGTTGTCGTTTGTATCGTAACTTTCGTTTTTGGTTCATTTCCTTCTGACAGAAGACGAGTTAGGATATTTAACTAATCGATCGGATGTTTTGTCGTATTCGGCTTAATGTCTACCACAATCCGTCGTTGTTGTAACGTTAAATGTAATGTTAATTCGTAGACAGCTGGTAATAAATAAAACAAACAACCTGAGATTTAAAAGTCAGACTCTGAGATCTGTTGATCTAAATACTTAAAGCTAAAGTACTTCAGTACAATTTTGAGGTACTTGTACTTCATTTGCATTTCAGAGGGAAATGCTGCATGAGTGATATTAAATAACACTGTCAATATAATGTAGTCCATAAATAAATATGCCATTAAATGAACCAAATATAATAATAAATAAAAGTAGACGTCGTTAATTAATAAAAGGTGACATACATTTATATTTCTGTTTTACTTTGCATCTATATTAATTTACCTTTTGTATTGATCTACCTATTTATTTACTTTACTTTATGTTCCCATACCGTTTACACATTTCTGACACAAGAAACATTATAAACGTTTTCAAGGTGAAATGTATGTCCTAGCTGTTGCATTACGTTTAGTTGTACAGGTGTACCTAATACAGTGACCACTGATGGGGGTCGCTCTGCACAATGAGTACTTTTTATTTTTGATATTTTAAGAATATTCTGCTGTTAATACTTCGTGAATGTGGTAATACTTGTGTACTTTCACTGTAGTGATGTTGTGACCCTCGCCACAGGCAGCTCGGTTCATCATGGAGTCCACAGAGAGCAGATTTCCTCACCTGCTGCAGCCCATCAGAGAGCTCACTAAGAACTGGGAGATCGACGTGGCGTCAGAGTTAAACGACTATTTAGAAGAAGTAAACTCTTAAAATGAGCATGTTCTAAAATCGTCTGATAATAAGCACTCTGATATTCTGCTTCACTCTTATTAATAATAATAATTACTGCCTTTCCAAAATGAATATTATAGTGAATTCTAATTTATTTCTTTGTAGTTTATATTGTGTATTATATACATCGATAAATATATAACTTTTTAGTTTTGATGTGTTTACTCTGTATTTTTGTTTGTTTTACGCCTTGATGCATTGTTCTATCTTTAACCTCTTGAGGCACAATAAGGGTGAAAAAGATGATTTATTTTCAGGTAGATTTGATTAATCTGTAATAATTCTACATTATTCTGTGTCTGTAGTTGGACGACATGTGCATCACGTACGATGGAGGGAAAATCCAACTGAACTTTGCAGAGGCCGCGCTGCTGATCCAAGGCTCCGCCTGCATCTACAGCAAGAAGGTGCAGCAGCACAACAACACTTTCATCAACAACATCAACAACACTTTCATCAACTTCAACAACACTTTCATCAACAACAACACTTTCATCAACAACACTTTCATCAACAACACTTTCATCAACAACAACAACACTTTCAACAACAACACTTTCATCAACAACACTTTCATCAACAACAACAACACTTTCAACAACACTTTCACAACAACAACACTTTCATCAACAACACTTTCATCAACAACACAACACACTTTCATCAACAACAACAACACTTTCAACAACACTTTCAACAACAACAACACTTTCAACAACAACAACACTTTCAACAACAACACTTTCATCAACAACAACAACACTTTCAACAACAACAACACTTTCAACAACACTTTCATCAACAACAACAACACTTTCAACAACAACACTTTCATCAACAACACTTTCATCAACAACAACAACAACACTTTCAACAACAACACTTTCATCAACAACACTTTCATCAACAACACTTTCATCAACAACACTTTCAACAACAACACTTTCAACAACAACACTTTCAACAACACTTTCATCAACAACAACAACACTTTCAACAACAACACTTTCATCAACAACACTTTCATCAACAACACTTTCAACAACAACACTTTCATCAACAACAACAACACTTTCATCAACAACACTTTCATCAACAACAACAACACTTTCATCAACAACAACAACACTTTCAACAACAACACTTTCAACAACACTTTCATCAACAACAACAACACTTTCAACAACAACACTTTCATCAACAACACTTTCATCAACAACAACAACACTTTCATCAACAACACTTTCATCAACAACACTTTCATCAACAACACTTTCAACAACAACACTTTCAACAACAACACTTTCAACAACAACAACAACAACACTTTCATCAACAACACTTTCAACAACAACACTTTCAACAACAACACTTTCATCAACAACACTTTCATCAACAACAACAACACTTTCAACAACACTTTCATCAACAACACTTTCAACAACACTTTCAACAACAACACTTTCATCAACAACACTTTCATCAACAACACTTTCAACAACAACACTTTCAACAACAACATCAACACTTTCAACAA
>NW_021166796.1:12500-32500 GCF_900634415.1 Cottoperca gobio | reverse complement strand
TTTATTTGTATTTGTTGTTTTTATATTTATTTAAATGAATATATATTTGTTATTTATTAAATGTATTTATCTATTTTTTTTGGTGGCGTCCCTCAGGGCGTGGTGGTCTCTGATGAAGAACTGATGAGGACCTTCCTGCAGCCGGAGGAGGCGGGGCCACAGCAGCAAGGGGAGGAGCCTGTGGACGGAGTCATACCGCCGGACCTGCTGGGTAACACACACACGCTGTGCACGTGCCCCTTGGTCTGTTACCGTCTCGCAATCAGCCTTTAAATCTGTTGGTATTTTATTTTCGAAATTCTATTTATCTCCTGTAATGTGATTTCTTATTTACATGAGTTTGTTTGTTTTGTATCTTCACATGCTTATGGCAGGTTCTTATTTTAGTTTTATTTATACTGTAAGCAAAGACACGTTGTTTTGAACAAAGTTAAATAAAGTTATTGTAGCGCTTTCATGCACTACGCTGCTTTACGCACAATATGTGATTAAAAGCAGCCGACACTTTAACTGCTTTCACTTCCGCTCATATGTACGAGTTTTGATTTCACACTTCAGACGTAAGGAAAGTCTGAAGTGTGTGGCTGAAGGAACAGGAAGTGTGTTTATGATTAAAATACAAATGTCTTTATTATAAAATCATGTTTGAAGGTGGAGACGACGATAACTCGGACAACGAATACGAAGCGTTTCCTGACGACGTCGCAGCTGATTTTGTTGGAGGAGCCGACTTCATATCACCGGGTAAATAAAAAACACTTTGTTAGAGAGTTACAGGTTAAAATACGACTCGTAATTAAGGTAATAATAAAGCTGATAATAAAGCTGATGATAAAGCTAATATTAAGGTAATAATAAAGCTAAAATAAGTTAATATGAAGGCTAACGTTTGTGTGTACAGACGCTCGGAGAGACGAGCTGAGTTATGAAGATCTGGTGAAGCTGCGTGTGGTAAGTTATCAACACTTATTATTTATATTAATAATGAAACTGATCGGATGATGTGTAATTACATTACGTGTATTTATATTACATTACGTGTATTTATATTACATTACGTGTATTTACATTACATTACGTATATTTACATTACATGTATTTACATTATGTATATTTACATTATATTACGTGTATTTACATTACGTGTATTTACATTACATTACGTGTATTTACATTACATTACGTGTATTTACATTACATTACGTATATTTACATTACATGTATTTACATTATGTATATTTACATTATATTACGTGTATTTACATTACGTGTATTTACATTACATTACGTATATTTACTTTACATTACGTATAATTACATTACGTGTATTTACATTACATTACGTGTATTTATATTACGTGTATTTACATTACATTACGTATATTTACATTACGTATATTTACATTACGTGTATTTACATTACATATATTTACATTACGTGTATTTATATTACATTACGTGCATTTACATTACATTACGTGCATTTACATTACATTACGTATATTTACATTACATGTATTTACATTATGTATATTTACATTATATTACGTGTATTTACATTACATTACGTGTATTTACATTACATTACATGTATTTACATTACATTACGTGTATTTACATTACGTATATTTACATTACATGTATTTACATTATGTATATTTACATTACATGTATTTACATTATGTATATTTACATTATATTACGTGTATTTACATTACGTGTATTTACATTACGTGTATTTACATTACATGTATTTACATCATATTACGTGTAATTACATTACGTGTATTTAAATTACATTACGTATATTTACATTATGTATATTTATATTACATTACGTGTATTTACATTACATTACGTATATTTACATTACATTACGTGTATTTACATTACATTACGTATATTTACATTACATGTATTTACATTACATTACGTATATTTACATTACATTACGTATAATTACATTACGTGTATTTACATTACATTACGTGTATTTACATTACATGTATTTACATTACATTACGTATATTTACATTACATGTATTTACATTACATTACGTATATTTACATTACATTACGTATAATTACATTACGTGTATTTATATTACATTACGTGTATTTATATTACATTACGTGTATTTACATTACGTGTATTTACATTACATTACGTATATTTACATTACGTATATTTACATTACGTGTATTTACATTACATATATTTACATTACGTGTATTTATATTACATTACGTGCATTTACATTACATTACGTGCATTTACATTACATTACGTGCATTTACATTACATTACGTGCATTTACATTACATTACATGTATTTATATTACATTACGTGTATTTACATTACATGTATTTATATTACATTACATGTATTTATATTACATTACGTGTATTTATATTACATTACATGTATTTATATTACATTACGTGTATTTACATTACGTGTATTTATATTACATTACGTGTATTTATATTACATTACATGTATTTATATTACATTACGTGTATTTACATTACATTACATGTATTTATATTACATTACATGTATTTATATTACATTACGTGTATTTATATTACATTATATGTATTTATATTACATTACGTGTATTTACATTACATGTATTTATATTATATTACATGTATTTATATTACATTACATGTATTTATATTACATTACATGTATTTATATTACATTACGTGTATTTACATTACGTGTATTTATATTACATTACTGTGTATTTATATTACATTACATGTATTTATATTACATTACGTGTACTGCTGCCTAGTTTTTCATTATTATGGGAAACTTTCCTTTCACTAAATGTGTTTTCATTCTGTGATGCGTTCAGGAGCAGCTGGTGGTGAACTGTCGAGGTTACACTCAGGAGACGGCTTTGTCTCGAAGAGTTAAAGATTGGGAGGACAAGATCCGACCGGTGCTGGTGCAGCAGGTAAAACTAATACAAATTCATTTTTATACCTTTTAAAGTCAATATTAAATCGTTGGATAATTTATTATGACTATGAAATATATCCTAAAATATAAATGAGTCATTGTAGTACAATAAATAAAGAATTTAAAAACGATGTTTTTCAAGGGACTTGTAATTCATAATCCTATTTTAAATCCCCAGAAATAAATAATCTCTTTCGTTTACCATTAATTATATTCACGAGATGATTCTTTTATGGATCCTTTTAATGAATATTGTTGATTTTAAACAAAGTTATTCAGTCAAAACTTTATTAATGTGGTTTTAAAAACAGAAGTTTGTTCATGTGAGAGCGGATCCGACTTTTCAAACTTCCTGCTGTCGACATGTTTCTCAGGAGGACCGTTCGGTGTTTGACATCCACGATTACGGCGACAGGATCGTGGGCGCACTGCACGGCGTCGGGCAGCGCAGAGCATTCTCCTCCATCGTCACCGGTTTGGACAACTTTGAAGCCTGCAAGTACCTGCTGGCCACCCTGCAGCTGGTGAGTGGAGGATGCAGCCATTATTATTATTATTATTATTATTATTATTATAATGATGTCAGTCACTCAGTAATTATTATAATATTATACATTCTAATTATTATATAGTAATCATGATGTCACTCACTCAGGGGGAACCTGACATCATGATTACTATAATAATACATTTCTTTATTTCCCTAACCCTCGTGCATCACGGGGACATCTGAAGCATAATGTTTAAAATTACAACTCATTTCACCTCGTTTGTGTCTGAGACATTTTTAATGTTTCATGTTAATGCATAAATATAATCAGTGTGTATCCAACACACACACACACACACATTAAATGTAAGAACAATGTTGAACTTGACTTCCTGTCTCAGGCGAACGACTACACGGTGGAGGTGCACAGCGCTGTGGGTCTGGAGGAGAGCGTGGACTCGGTGGCGCTGACGCTGCTCAGCACGCACAGAGCGACCGACAGGTTCAAAGCCATGACGGCGTCCACGTTGAACCACTGACACTCCCAATATATTCCTCACAACCGTTTCCTCTTTTCATCCGTCTGTACTTTAACCTGAACGCTTCGGATTCAGAGAATACTGAATCCTCTCTCTCTCTCGCTCTCTGCCTCGCTCTCTGCCTCTCTCTCTCTGCCTCGCTCACTCTCTCTCTCTCTGCCTCGCTCACTCTCTCGCTCACTCTCTCTCTCTCTGCCTCGCTCACTCTCTCTCTCGCTCTCTGCCTCGCTCTCTGCCTCTCTCACTCTCTCTCTCTCTGCCTCGTTCACTCTCTCTCTCGCTCTCTGCCTCGCTCACTGCCTCGCTCTCTGCCTCTCTCTCTCTGCCTCGCTCACTCTCTCTCTGCCTCGCTCACTCTCTCTCTCTCTCTCTGCCTCGCTCTCTCTCTCTCTGCCTCGCTCTCTCTCTCGCTCTCTCGCTCACTCTCTCTCTCTCTCTCTGCCTCGCTCACTCTCTCTCTCTCTCTCTGCCTCGCTCACTCTCTCTCGCTCTCTGCCTCGCTCTCTGCCTCGCTCTCTGCCTCGCTCTCTCTCTCTCGCTCACTCTCTCTGCCTCGCTCTCTCTCTCTCGCTCTCTGCCTCGCTCTCTGCCTCGCTCTCTGCCTCGCTCACTCTCTCTCCCCGTCTCACAGCTCGTCCCTCATGATGAAGGGACAAAGGCGGATTATGTCCGAGTGTTTTGTCTCCAACAGTTCATAATAAAAACTCTCTAAGTTGAGTTTGTTTGTTCAAAATCGAAGAAAGAATCAAATAAATGTCGACATTATTTATTAAATGTGACATTTTATTTCTCCACTGGAGACGAAGGACAAACACGTCTGTGTTTACATTTAGAGTTAATAACATTTCTGACTGAGGCGTTGATGTTCTATAGTTCCAGCGTCTCGTGGTGGAGGATGTGGCTCCTGACGCTCTGCGTGATCTGCTCCTCGCTCTTCATCCTGTTGTAGTAGTCCAGGAACAGCCCGTCCGGACTCACCAGGTAGATGAGGATGCTGTGATCCACGATGTAGTCCCCGTCCTCGTCTTTGGGCCCGGCGCTGGCGTACACCCTGTAGTCCCGCCCCGCGTGTTTCACCTCCTCCGGCGACCCCGTCAGTGCGATCAAACGTGGGTGGAAGTCTTTGACGTAGCGAGCCAGCGCCGGCGCATCGTCCCTCTCCGGGTCCACGGTGATGAAGACGGGCTGCACGGGCGGCAGCGAGGCGTCCCGGTCCAGCGCCGACACCACGGCGCTCAGCTTGTCCAGCTCGTCCGGACAGATGTCGGGGCAGTGCGTGAAGCCGAAGTACAGCAGCAACCAGCCGCCCAAGAAGTCCTTCTTGGTCCTGCGCTGCCCCCGGTGGTCCAGCAGGCTGAAGGAGCCCTGACCCAGCGCCACGCGCCGCAGCTGCTCCACGCGCTGCCGCCGCAGATTCTGCTGCTTCTCCAGGTACACGTAGCGCCACACGGCCAGCACGCCGCCGCCCAACAGCAGCGTCACCGCCAGCCGGGTCCGCAGCTTCAGCTTAGCAGAAGAAACGGACGCGTTTGGACCCTGAGAGAGGAACGGGTTAATATCCGAGACTGATCTAAAACTTAATATATTAAAACTAAATAAATATATAAAATCAAACTAAATATGTCAAAACTTTACTGACCTTTGAGAGGAGACACGTGTGAGTCAGCTGAGGAAGATGAGGAGGAGGAAGAAGTCTGACGGAGCGACTCTGGACGGGAGGAAGATTTCTCAAGAGTCTTCCTCCTCCACGTACTGCATCACCCACAATGCACCTGAACCCCAACATCTTAACCCCACACGTCCTCCTGCCCCACAAACACCACACAATATATTATTTGTTAGTACTGAAGTATGAGCAGTACTACTTATTACTTATACGTATACATAATACTACTTATTATACTGTTTTGGTGGTTTAATCAATAATTCATCATATTTGATATGCGATAAATGTTATTTACAAGGTAAGTGTATATAACTCAAATAAATATAGTGCAGTTAAAAGTAGTAGAGGTATCAAGTAACATAAATATATTTAAGTAAAGTACCTAAAATGTGTACTTAATGCAGTACTACCACCACAGTATTGCAGTACATCTTCCCGCCACCAGCGCCGAGCCGTGACCAGGAAGAGAAACTATTCTGCGCCATCTTGGATTCTACAAGATTTGTATTGTTTCTTATGAAATTCAACTAAACTCGATTGGAATAAAGTGTTTTTGTTACTTTAGACCAGCCTGATGTGGACAAGAATCATCCTGAACGCTTTCTGAGAGGGTCACCCCCCTCAGATAGGTTTATATTTGTATTAGTAATACGATATGCTAAGTTTATCAACATTAAATGTCAGATATTAGTTGTTCACTCGGCTAGCCGAACAGGACCGTGCTACGTAGAATGGCCGTCTTGTATCAGGGCTACTTAATGACAGTTGGCTGTACTGGTTGAAATTATCTCCTGAAAAACGAACTTTAGTTTGTTATTCATAGCAAACAGAAAGCTGTAGGTCAATTATTAGCATAGAAGCTAATGTTTGTATCCCTCAGTCACCTTAACCTGCTGCCGTGAAGATAACATTACATGACGGGACGTTAGCATAACACCGGTTTAGATGTTCGCTGTTCTTTGCGAACAAACGCGTAGTTAACGTTATATATAACATCTTACCTTCACCTGTGTGATCAGGGTACGTGTAACTGTATATTCTCTCTATAAATCCATGACATAAACCATGTAACCCTACAGATCCATGCATGTAACTGTCAGAGTAAACCTGACCCGGATGTGAAACACTTCTTCTCTTTGTTTAATGGCGGGTGGCTCCGAGCATTTGATGGGCAGTACCGCCACCTGCTGTCCGGAGTGTAGACCAGAGTTAAAGGGAGACACTGCAGCTGAATAGGGTCAAACGTATAACTAATACATGAAAATTAAATATGAGATATTCCCCACTTCATTACTCACAATTATATTTTATATTATAAGTTTTGTGAAATGTTATGTGTGCCTGTATTAATATTGTATGTTGACTGTGTCTGCAATGTTTGTATACTAGAAGTTTTTTTCAATAAATAATTTTATATAAATATAATAAATTATATATTTTGTACATATGTCACTGTCAATATAAATCCAAGTGCATATAAAGTAAGTAAATAGACATACATATACATAATAATAATAATAATAATAATAAATCCATTCCCTGTTTGTTTGCACTATTTGTACAGTTTACAACTTTACTTTACTTGACTTGAATATCCACTTTTCATATTTATTTTTATTGTGGTCATTGGTGCTTTTTATAGATATTTATATATATATATTATTAATACACCTATTTTTACAAACGTATTTAATATAATAGTCCTGTGTATTCCTTACCTTTAGTGGTCCAGCTTTGTTGTCCTTATTCCTAACTCTTATGTCACACTGAAACAAACTCAGATAAATAAAAAAAGCATTAAAGATATAATAAAACAAAAGAAGCTCTTTTAAAGAAAGAGAAAATAAGAAAAACTTTATCCCACTTCATGTACACAAATTAATTTCATGCTATGTCTGTTTTTGAGTTACTACATTGAGAGCAGAGCAGAATTCCTTGAAAACTTCGTTATGCCAAATTGCATTTACATTTCTAGAAATTTAAGGTCACATCGCTAGTCAGCTGATGTACACATCTGCTTAAAATAAAAAGTGCTATTTATTTCAGTTTGTTCCTGTCCTCTCTTTAATTCGGCATACAGTAATTTCTGACCCCCATGTGTGAAATCCTTCTCTGCCCTGTGTACCCTCTCTGACCTGCAGCTCCAACATTAAACCTGCTGTTGACGTTTTAAAAACATCCCGCTGTGCACGTGCATTCAATCTGTAACTAAAATAGTTCACCTGAAGTGTGTGTGTGTGTGTGTGTGTGTGTGTGTGTGTGTGTGTGTGTGTGTGTGTGTGTGTCGGTCCACCTTAAATCGCTCGCTCTCTGCCCCACGTGACCGTATTCCTGGAAAGTTCCTGGAAATGCTTCTTTTGTGTTTATGGTGATCTGGTTATTAGACGGCGGTCTGTCCTCAGCGCAGTGACGGGCGGACGGACTCCACGCTCGGGACACACACGGTGCTTTAAAGCGCTCAGAGGAACGGAAGCAAATCGGTGTTTTTGTTTGTATGTTTGTTTGTTTGTTTAACGCCCCCCCCCCCCCCCGGAGCGCTGCTTCTTTCACTGACTGATTGACGGTTGAAGATTATTTGTCGACGTCGGTTCGTCTCCGCACCGACCCGCCATTAGTGCGCCAACAGACAGAGAACAGGACCGAACATACAAACCGACAGCGACTCTTCTGTGGATTTTACACCGTAAATGTGACCGCCATGTCGGACTGTTCGTGGAGGATAAACTGGCATCGCTGGTTCTGAGCCAACGGCTTTTAAGCTAGTTATCAGATAGCTCCCGCCACCGAGCCGCTCAGGTACGTGCGTGTGTGTGTGTGTGTATTTTATAAAAACACTACATTATGTATTTATTACAAAAGTAAGAGACAGGTGAGAAGGTGATGAGAAGCACGAGACACCGTGTAAAAAGCACCTGTGCTGTCGCCTAGCGGGGGACGAAGAAACTGTCACATTGTGCCAAAGTCCATTAATTATTTCATCAATTTAACGTCGGCTCGGTTCCTGACTGGTGTTTCAATCTGCAGGGAAACAAAACCACATTTGTTCTTTTTGTTACAGTCCAGGGTTAATTTATGCAGACAAGAAACAATTCACATAGTAGTATTCAGAATAGATATAGGCAATAAAAGATAAATACATTATCTGGCTACAAATCACCTTAAGCCAAATTCTATTCAAAATGTTGTCAATTTAACGTTACGGCTGGTGTTTAAATCTGCTGGAATATATTTTATTATTACTGCAGACAAGAAGCATTTCAGCTAGTAGAATTTATATTAAATTAGATGTGTAGAAGATAAATACAAATGGAGATGTATATCAGCCAAACTATTACAAATATGAGCAATTTGACAACTGCCATGTAGAAACCTGCTAGAAAATAAGTTTAAAAAAACAATTTACTAACATATCTTGCATAGATAGTTGTTTTCACATGTAACAGGCAGTAGATGGAGTGTAAAACAATAATAAGTGAGGAACAGGGGAAACTGAAGTTACGCCAAATTACATTCAAAATTCTTGCAATTTTACGTTTCCTGGTCGGCTGGTGGATAAATATGTCAGATAATTAAAAGAAACTATTTTAGTTTTGTTCTGAACAGTCCACTCTTAAATTCTGCACACAAGACAATTAACATTTTAAAGTGACATTGTGTGGTTTATTACACATGCAACAGTAACGAGTCTCTTAAATGTGTTTAAGAATGGAGATAACTGCTACGTTGCGCCAAACTCCATTCAAATTTCCAGTAATTTAAGGTGGCCTGGTTTGTCAGCTCGTGTACAAATCTGCTAAAATGAAATACAATTTGTTCTCAGTTTATTACTGTGCACTCTTTGATTCTGCATAGAATCACAAACTAACCATGCAGTACTTTAAGATAGAAAAGGCCTTTTTGTTATATCACAGGGATGTGAAATAACAATATGTACAGTAAGCAGTAATTGTACTTTAGTAACAGTACAATGACGTGTTGTCGTTTTTATGAACGTGTTATTCACCATGACCTAACTGTTAGTAGCTCAATAACTTAAAACTTTTACTGGTTTGAACAAATCTGTATTAAATCTTATTAACCCCTTCAGACCTGAACGTTTTCCACTTTATTACTTTTGTATCTCATATCTCTTTATATTTCCGTCCACTCGTATTGATGTTCTGACTGAGATCATGTGAAATTAGTTGTTTTTATGTCTTAACTTTATTGACATTTTACTGCTGATTATTTTCTCTATTGATCGTTAAAGTGTCAGAAAACAGTAAAAAAAAGTCCAAAGTTACATCTTGAAATGAATGTTAGATATTCAGGTTCAGGGGTAAGCAGAGTTTAAATGTTTTGCTGTTGAGTGAATAACTTTGCAGAAACTCACGAGCCGGTTGATCCTTTTCTGTGAAGTCTGAATATTTCGTCTTAAAATCAAACATTTTGTATGAAAAAAGGTCGGCAGTAAAATCTCTGTTTTCCGTGACAACAATATAATAATGTTGTTAATCTTTAGTTTTATAATAGGACGGCGTATTATTCTGAGAAATCTCTGTTTTTAAATGTTAAATGTTTATTTGAATCCCAGGATTTACTTGTTAATAACTTGAGTATAATTTAATCGGGCACAAAACATTTTCTTCTTCTTTTCTCGTAAATTGACGACTTTAATATTAAATTAAATTTACACAATTAATCTGAGAGAATAATCAAGTTTCTTTTTCTTTAATTTCAGAAAATATAAGAAGTTTTCTCTGAATATTACCGCCGTGATTAAATTATTCGTACCTACTTACGGCCCTAATACTTGGTCGTACTTGTCGGTCTGTTCTAATGTATTTGTTGTATCTGATGTATTTCCAGTCGCTGCGGCAGCCCGGCCCATGTCCTGTCCGTGGGCCTGGATCTAGGCTGAAGGTTGGATCGGCCCGATGACCTGCCAGTCCTCCGAGTCCACAGAAACCATCGAGAGCGACAGACGAGCCGACAACAACTCCAGGGCTGTGGAATCTGACGAGAGCCACATCGCCTCGGCCATGAAGGACCTGAAGAACACAGGTACGCCCTCAGGAGCGTGCACGTCACATGACACCGGATCCAAGAGGGCAGCAGGTCCGGCTCGCCAAACTGCGATCGAACACTTTGTGACCCGCCCAGCCGGAGCAAGCACGCTCAAGTTCGGAGCGTTTTGTGTTCGGCCGCGTCTCCGTTTATTACGGACCGCCTCCATAAATTTCTCACTTTCTGATTCTCGGTGACGTCACGAGAATCTCAACGTCGAGCAAATTTAGTTTGAAGTTGAGACATTTCATCTCGAGCTTTCCTGTTTATTCGGGTCACCTTGCGGGAATTTGTGTCTTTGCAGTGATCGGCTTCTCGTTTAGTCGGAACACATCGCGGCTCGTCGTCGGTTCCGACTAAATGCTGAATTCACTCACAGACTTTGACTTATGGAGTTAATGAATCAGTGAGTTAGAGACCTAATGAGTTAGTGAGTTAATAATGGATCATTGAGATAGTGACTTATGGAGTTAATGAATCAGTGAGTTAGTAAGTTAATGAGTTAATGAATCATTCAGTTAGTGACTTAATGAGTCACTGAGTTAGTGAGTTAATGAATCATTGAATTAGTGACTTATGGAGTTAATGAATCAGTGAGTTAGTAAGTTAATGATATTTGTGCCCCCCCCTCAGGCTGGTACTGGGGCAGTCTGACGGCTAACGAAGCCAAAGAGATCCTGCAGGACGCCTCAGAGGGGACCTTCCTGGTGCGGGACAGCTCTCAGCAGGACTACCTGTTCACCATCTCGGCCATGACGTCGGCGGGTCCCACTAACCTGCGCATCGAGTACAAACACGGGAAGTTCAAGCTGGACTCTGTGGTTCTGGTGAAGCCCAAGCTGAAGCAGTTTGACAGTGTGGTGCACCTGGTGGAGCATTACGTGCAGCTGTCCCGCACCGGCGACAAGGCAGCGGCACCGGCGAACTCTCAGCCCTCCTCCTCCTCCTCCTCGGTAGCGGCGCCCAACGGCACGGTGCAGCTGCTGCTCACCAAGCCGGCGTACACCGCCACGCCGCCGCTGCAGCACCTCTGTCGCATCGCCATCAACAGGACAACGCGGCGAGTCAGAGATCTGCCGCTGCCCAACAGACTGAAGGACTACCTGACGGACTACACCTACAACGTGTAGCTCGTCCCATCATGCACTGCTCCGACAACAATACACTGCAGGAACAAACTGTTACTGCTCGGTGCTGCAGAAGCTGAGCTGAGAACTTCTCCCGTCAGAGACACAGAAACTTCTGATACAAACTTTTCTCCTTCATTATAATCAATAAATCAAACGGTTCTGATCATCTGTTAGTTTACGTGTCTGAATAATAAGGAACCACTTTAATATCCTCAACCTCTGAACAAACCTTCGTCGTGTTAAATCCATTATTTAGTGTTTACAGAGTTCATCGGAGCCCAAAGTCGTCACAATTTATTTCATTATTTGTGTCCAGAAAGATTTTTAATTTATGAAATAAAGGAAATGTGATTATTCTGAGGTTAAAATCCCAAATGTTGAAGAAAGAACATTTGGATAAAAGAAGTTTCTGTATTGGATCAAAATGAATCTATAAAGTAATTAACAAACTTATTGTTCAGAGATGAAACTTCTGATTCGACGTCACGTTCTCTCTGCAGACGCGTCGTCCTTCAGAGCAGGAAACGAGGCCTCTGATTGGCCGACGGACGACCATGAAAAGTGTCCTGATCGATGAGCAGCGGAGAAAACAAACAGACTTCTGCGAGTTGTTTTTCCTCCCGACTCGCGTCACACGTGGACTCTGGCCTCCTCGTTTACAGCCGCAGAGGAAACGTTCCTTCAAAGGTTTTAAGTTTGGAAGCGTTTACAAAAACAATTTGCCCCTTTGATTTATGGAACTAAAATAAATGACTCGATAAATACATTAATATGCTGTTAAATGTACCAAACATAATATTAGAAATAAATGTAGACCTTGATGAAATGATACATAAATGGATATTGTATTTACCTTTTGTATTAATTCCCCTATTTATTTAGTTTCTTATTTAATTTTCTTATTTTAAACATTTCTTTTATTTATAATAATAAATAAATCAAAGTGAAATTAAATAGAAAAGTAGTAATTTGACACATTTTAATTAATTAATGCCTACATTTATTTTTGATGTAATCTTTTGTACATTTAATGCCAATTTTAATTTATTCAAGTTATTTTTTTATCCTTCCACATCGATAGTTTTTATGGGGCAAATACCTTGAATTGACTTTAATTATTTCTGACACCAATAATAATTGAATACAAAGACGACTTTAAACAAGAGTGAATTCTTTATTTAGGATCCGGCTGCATCTTAAAGTTAAAACGATGAACAGCCTTAAAGTGAAGCTGGAAGCAGACGTGATGACTGAACATGTAGAACAGAGTAACTCTGGTTAACTATTAACTTTATTCCATAAAGACTTTAGTTTGGGCAGTTTGTTGCTCAGCGTGCAGCTCTGCGCTCTCATTGCGTTGAAGTGTAACGCTGGAGACCAGCATTCCTTGTTGATGGTTCACTAACTCGTGTGGAACCTGAAGCTTCTTGTAAAGAGACTTAGGGTTAGGGTGATCCATCAAGTAGCAGATGAAACGCGTGACGATGGCGCTCCTGCGACTCGTGGGATCAGTTGTTTCCAGCTTCTTGGCGTCTCTCCAGGTTTTTAGGATCAGTTCAGGTCCGCGATGTGATCATTTACCAGGAGGTCACTCAGGTAAACGGGACTTCGTTGCACACGTTCGTCAGCAGTTTCTGTTAATATCTATTCCTCTTTTTATCTTTTATGTTTGTGTGGAGGGCTAATCATTGTTTCCTCCTCCAGCCACGATTCCACGGAGATAAAGTGCGTGTTCTCGAGACATAAAAACTCTTGAAATGAATAAATCTTTATTACTGGACATAAGAACAACGAGCAGATCTTTGTACATATCGCTCCTGATTCCTAAAGAATATTTATTGATTGTGTCGCACTGTGTTTTCTGGTACAGTTTTTTGTAAAGCCTCTGAAAGCATGCGCTGCAATGATCCATGAGAGAAATAAAGTTTTATATGGTGCTTCATCGTGGTGTTCGTCACTTCTTACAGCTTTATCGTCTCTTCGTGCATTCTGCTGACACTTTACAGAGAAGTCAAAATGTCTAAAAATAAAGAGTAAAGTGGAACTTTCAGTGTTCCAGGCAAAGGAAGATTCATTTCTATTTTTGCATTTTGAGAATAAACTTTACATTTCAAGATTAAAGTGAAACTTTTGAGAATAAATAAAACTAATCCTGAAAGTTCAACTTTATTCTCAAAATGCAAAATAAAACAAAGATTTCTCCTCTTCTTTCCTCCCGGCACGAATACTCTTCTGTATTACACTTTATTGTTCCCCTTCATTAACTAACTAATTAAAGAAAGACAGTAATAGTTTGTTTTACTGCCAGGAGAGTTTGTATTGTTCAGGTATCTGACGGGATAAATAAAGTATTTTACAGGCCACATTAATACCGTAAGTTACACCAAAGCATTTCCAATGAGAGAGAATTCAGATCTCAATTCAGAAAGCGTCGAGTTTAAAGTGTGTTCGTTCCTCTGTCGACACAAACACCAGGGAGACGAAGAAATATGAGCCCTTCTGAAAAAGTCGGGCCTTCTAGTAAACTCGGCTTATATTTGACTTATCAAGTCGAAATGTGTTTTATAATAAAGCAACCTTCACATTAATAAAAGCCTTCTTTTAGCATTAGCTCGTACTGTTTGTAAGCTAACCACGGTAAGAGGGCTGCAGTTAAACAATTAGGCCGAGAGTTCTGTAAATAGTCGTGTTTTATGTATTAAATGTAAGTCAATATGAGTCCCCGAAGATTTAAAAAATGTAGTTGACATGAAGTCGATTGCCCTAACACGCTCCTCAGCTCTACCGTGTGAAGACCACTCAGCCAAACTTCATTGAACAATCTCCCGCTTTAAGGATTGCTCTTTTGTCGTTTACTATACACATTTGATGGAACATAAAATATAGGTCTGTCGGAAATGTAGATCATTCTATTTAATTCGGAATATATACGACCGACCAATTAGCAATTTTAACATACAAAAGCTTTATTTGAGCTTTAGCTCAACACTTTAGAAAAAAAGATCCGGGACAAAACGTTGAGATTTTATTTAAAAAGTGTCGATACCTGGTGTTTTACATGTATGCCGAATGGAAGAGTGGTCAAAAATGATTCACCAAATTAAATCGGTTGAGCAACTACTACAGGCTTGCACTAAATTAGAAGATGTGGAATAATGTAATGTAATGGGAAACTGAGTGGTTAGTAAAACATTGGTTCCGCTGGTGAGGTTTCCAGTCGAACACAATAACATTGAGCACACTGCCCGGGCTCGTATACAAGAAGCTCTAGTTTCGTGATGAATAATATGTTTAGTTTATTTTGAATTTATAAGTGTGATTTCACAGGAGTAGTGCCGGCTCCTCGGAATGGACCCGGTGCACAAAGCTCTGCTGCAGACGCACCGGCTGGAGCTGTCCGGGCAGCTGCTGGTCAGCGACACTATCGTTCCGTTTCTGTACCAGGAGAACATCTTCACGGACGCTCAGGTGGAGGACATCGAGGCTCAGCCGACCAACAGGCAGAAAAGTCTGAAGCTGCTGGAGCTGCTGCCGGGCCGCGGGCCCCGGGCCTTCGACTGCTTCCTGCGGTCTCTGGAGGAGTTCGGCTGGGTCCGAGACAAGCTGCTGCTGGAGCTCCGGACACCGCCCGGAACCGGACCAACAGGTGAGACCAGACCCGGGAAACTCACCTGTTACACCTCCAGGGTCAGAGTAGAATCTAAATCTATTTTTAATCCCACTTTCACATTTGTTCTGTTGTGAAAAAGCAGAATAAAAGGCTGATTTTCTGAGTTATCTCCGGACAGAAGCTGGCAATTACAAAATTAATGAATATTGTAATATGCCATTGAATGCACCAAAAATAATATTTAAAAAAGGTATTAATCAATATTTTTTTTATTTTCTGCTTTTTTTATTTACGTTTTTATAAATTCACCTATTTATTCAGTTCCTTATTTCATCATCCTTTTTATTCATTTAATTTTTATGCATTTAATTCTTTTTTCTTTTTTCCATAAATTCTATAATTAAATAAATGTAACTATTTCCTAAATTTGAAAATAACTAAATACTTAAAAAATAAAAAATAAATAAAAAGAGACAATGCTGCATTAAGACCCGACATCACAATACATACACATTAAATAAAACACATTATTTGAATATAAATAAATAAACGGAGAGCGTGATCTGTCTGAAGATTCAAATAAGAACAAAAAGCTTTGAATAATCCAAAATATTTAACGTATACAAATATAAAACAGAGCGAAAGAAGTTTTGACTTTTGATACCAAAGTCTAAATTCAGAGATTAAAGTCAGGATTTTATGATTTGGTTCAAAGTTTTGAGATAAAATTTGGAATTTGTATCATGTAAAATGTGTGAGGCTGAACCGCTGCAATAAAAGTCCAGACTTTATGAACCCTGTGAGGTTCAAGCTGCTTCTTGTGTCACAGTGACCTGAAGAGAAACACTGATTGCACCACGAGCTGATAGTAGTTCTTTCTTCTTCTGGTGTTTTTATGATGCTGACGTCCAATCAATGAAGATCAGACGTGTCACCCCCACACACACACACACACTGACGATAGATACTGATAATTAAAGTTACCGCATGCCGTATAATAATTACATAATAAATGATAAAGCTTTGTGTTCAGACCTGGAATCTGTTTTTCTTCTGATTGGAATTTGTTTTAAGAATAAAATCAGGATTAATAATAAATCAGTATTAATAATAAATCAGTATTAATAATAAAGTCAGGATTAATAATAAATCAGGATTAATAATAAATCAGTATTAATAATAAATCAGGATTAATAATAAATCAGTATTAATAATAAAATCAGTATTAATAATAAAATCAGGATTAATAATAAATCTATTAATAATAAAGTCAGTATTAATAATAAATCAGTATTAATAATAAAATCAGGATTAATAATAAAGTCAGGATTAATAATAAATCAGTATTAATAATAAATCAGTATTAATAATAAAATCAGGATTAATAATAAATCAGTATTAATAATAAAGTCAGTATTAATAATAAATCAGTATTAATAATAAAATCAGGATTAATAATAAATCAGTATTAATAATAAAATCAGGATTAATAATAAATCAGTATTAATAATAAAATCAGGATTAATAATAAAATCAGGATTAATAATAAACCAGTATTAATAATAAAGTCAGTATTAATAATAAATCAGTATTAATAATAAAATCAGGATTAATAATAAAGTCAGGATTAATAATAAATCAGTATTAATAATAAATCAGGATTAATAATAAATCAGTATTAATAATAAATCAGGATTAATAATAAATCAGGGTTAATAGTAAAATCAGTATTAATAGTAAATCAGAATTAATAATAAATCAGGATTAATAATAAATCAGGATTAATAATAAATCAGTATTTACAGAGGAGATCATTTATTGAAATGTTCCTCGTGTTCTCTGCAGACGTCCGGCCGCTTCCCGACTCGGTCCTTCAGAAGCTTCCTTCGGACCGGGAGTTATCGCGGCTGGCGGCACGGCTCGGCTCTGCGTGGGAGTCGGTGCTGTTGGATCTGGGTCTGTCCGCGGAGGACTTGTTCCGGTGCCGGTCCGATCACCTGCTCTGCGCTCACGGAGCCGCTCTGGCCGCTCTGGTGCAGTGGAGGCGACGTGAGGGCAAGAGCGCCACGGTGCAGAGACTTCTGCACAGCCTGCAGGCCGCCGACGTACATCCCTCCGTCCTGCAGGACGTCCTGCTGTGACACTTCATCAGCTTCACAAGACTTTAACTGGACGGATCCATACGTTTCAAACCTTTACACATGAAAGCCAAGAAGTTTCAGTCTCTTTATGGCCTTTCAAAATAAAAGTCCTGCAGCTCTGTGGAAACGGCACAATCACGACTGGAGGTAGAGAGAACTCAGAAATATGTTTTGTGCAGTAAAACACAAATAAAAGAAAAAACAAGTTTAATTTATTTTATCATTTAATTTACAACATTTTTTATAAAATTGAATCTTGAAATGTTTAAATAAAATGTTTTTACAGGATCAGGTTCAAGCTTTGTTTAAATGACATGTAGATTAAAGTGATTTTGATAAATAATTTCCCTGATGGAAGTGTTTGTCACTTTCACCAAGTTTCAAAATAAAAGTCTGAGTTTTTAAAACCAGAATCTCGAGATAAAAGTTTAGTTGTGAGATATTTCTGTAAAACATCACAGACTGTTTCTTTAAACGCTCCTGAAAACATGAATAAATAAATGTGGATCTGACTTTTATTTTATAACTAAACCTGCTGTTATTAAAGAGTTTTATTCAAATCACGTTTAAGTTCAAGACATTTATACAACTTCACTTTACATTTCCTTCTGATCAAACTTCAGACTTCACTGGAGCTCTTACACTTTTTCCTGGAAGTCGAGCAATTACTTTTTTATCAGAAACACACACACACACACACACACACACACCCCTCTCTGTTCTGTATTAATTCCTCAACAGCTTTCTGTTGGTTTTCAGGGTTTTAAGGTGGACTGAAGAGATAAGAACTAAACTGTTTTTATGTTTCTGTTTAAAAATCATGAAATTAGAAGTTTAAGTCTTATTTTCTTTGAACTGTTTTTAAAGTGTTTCACTTTTCAACCCTTAAAGATCCGAAAATAAAAGTCATGAATCTGAGATTAAAGCAACATTTTAGCGCCTCATGCATTCGTTATAATTTCATTACTTACACAAACTAACGAGGTGACGACTTCGTGAACACAGGAAAACACTTTCTCTTATGATCCAGTTTCACCGAAGTTAGTGCTCAAAGATTTACGCACAAGTTTTCTTCTCAGTGTAGCGTCATGACGTCTGTTATAATACAATACAAGTTACTTCATGTTGCCTTAAAAATGAAAGTATTTTCTTTGTGTTAGTGCTCAGAGGAACCCGATGTTTTGTGTTTGAAGACGCAGAAACAGAAGTCGTGACGACGGCAGCAGCAGCTCATGAGGATTCTTAGAACGCTGTGAACACTGAGCTTTATATCCTCGCAGGAAGCTGCCAACGTGGGAAGTCTGCTGATCTGGCAGCTGCCGCAGCCGTCGCCACGCCGAGTCTTTTAGTCTGTTTTGTTTGTTGTTTACGTTTTGAAGCCTAAAGTTTAGTTTCTTGGTTTTTATCTAAAAGCTTTTTTTAGTTACGCAGAAAATGACCTCTTTGGTTTTTCTGGCCGTTGACAGCTCAGGTTTCTTTTGCTGTCGCCATCTTGGCTTTTGACATGTGCAAACTTAATTTTTGTTTAACTGATTGACTGTTTTCTTGGCTGCCACCATCTTTGTTTTTGTCAGTAGCATCCGTTTTTTTCTGGTTTTTGCCATCTCTGGGGTTTTCAGCCGTCGCCATCTTGTTTTTTGTTTTATTTAAAACCCATCGACAGTTTCTAAGAAGTGGACGTAGTCACCCGTTGGAGTTTGGCCTTCTGGCCGTTGCCATCTTGGTTTTTGGCTTTGAAGCTGAGAAAGGAGCTGTGTCTCAATTCAGGGGCTGCAGCCTTCGGAGGACGCGGCCTTCGTGGTCTTTAGAGGCCGGATCCTCCGTAGACCGCGAAAGCTACCGGGCGGTCTACGAAACGAGACGGTCCGGTCTACGGGGGACTTCCTGGTACCTCACCAGCTGTTCACGCCGCTACCTTTTGCCGCTCCCGTCACCTAGCAACTCTCAGAAGTTATCAAGCGTAGTTGACAGTTTACTTTAACATTTGTTCCAGAGAACAGAACCAGAGATAATACTTTGCTTTATAATAATCATTCAGTCATTTTCTTTGTTCGATCATTCATTGATAGGTAGTTTTATAAATTAATAAATCAAATGTACAAAATAAATCATTCTTGAACCTTGAAATCAATTAAGTTGTCATTACTTTTCATTTATAGTTCATGTAAATTAAACGCACAATATATTCATCATTATATATATTATTTATTTCAATTAATTTACATTTAATTTGTCAACAAGTTTCTCCAGCAGAGAGAAGAGTCTCTCCATCCTCTCCCTGCTCTCCTCCTCTCCCTGCTCTCCTCCTCTCCCTGCTCTCCATCCTCTCCCTGCTCTCCACCCTCTCCCTGCTCTCCTCCTCTCCCTGCTCTCCATCCTCTCCCTGCTCTCCAACTCTCCCTG
>NW_021166796.1:0-7500 GCF_900634415.1 Cottoperca gobio | reverse complement strand
GGGAGGCGCCCAGGTGGCTCCTTACTAGATGAACCACCTCAACTGGCTCCTTTCAACGCAAAGGAGCAGCGGCTCTACTCCGAGTCTCTCCTGATGGCTGAGCTTCTCACCCTATCTCTAAGGGAGACGCCAGCCGTCTGAGAAAACCCATTTCGGCCGCTTGTACCCGTGATCTCGTTCTTTCGGTCATGACCCAGCCTTCATGACCATAGGTGAGGGTAGGAACGAAGATCGACCGGTAGATTGAGAGCTTTGCCTTCTGGCTCAGCTCTCTTTTCGTCACAACGGTGCGGTAAAGTGACTGTAATACCGCCCCCGCTGCTCCGATTCTCCGGCCAATCTCTCGCTCCATTGTCCCCTCACTTGCGAACAAGACCCCGAGGTACTTGAACTCCTTCACTTGGGGTAATGGCTCATTCCCTACCCGGAGTAGGCAATCCACCGGTTTCCTGCTGAGAGCCATGGCCTCAGATCTTGAGGTGCTGATCCTCATCCCAACCGCTGCACACTCGGCTGCGAACCGATCCAGTGACTGTTGAAGGTCACAGACCGATGATGCCATAAGGACCACATCATCTGCAAAGAGCAGCGATGAGATCCTCAGGTCACCGAACTGCAACCCCTCTCCTCCACGACTACGCCTCGATATCCTATCCATGAAAATCATGAACAGGATTGGTGATAAAGCGCAGCCCTGGCGGAGGCCAACATTCACGGGAAACGAGTCCGACTTACTGCCGGGTATCCGGACACAACTCTCGCTTTGGGCGTATTTGGATTGGGATTGGATGGCCCTCAAAAGTGACCCCCTCACCCCATACTCCCGCAGCACCTCCCACAGTATCACCCGGGGGACCCGGTCATACGCCTTCTCCAGATCCACAAAACACATGTAGACCAGATGGGCGTACTCCCAGGCCCCCTCCAGGATCCTTGCGAGAGTGAAGAGTTGGTCTGTTGTTCCACGACCAGGACGGAATCCGCATTGTTCCTCTTCAATCAGAGGTTCGACTACCGGCCGAACCCTCCTTTCCAGTACCTTGGAGTAGACTTTACCAGGGAGGCTGAGAAGTGTGATACCCCTGTAGTTGGCACACACTCTCTGGTCCCCCTTTTTAAATAGGGGAACCACCACCCCGGTCTGCCACCCCCTAGGCACTGTCCTAGACTTCCACGCAATGTTGACGAGGCGTGTCAACCAAGACAGCCCCTCAACACCGAAAGCCTTCAGCATTTCTGGACGGATCTCATCAACCCCTGCGGCTTTGCCACTGTGGAGTTGTTTGACTACCTCAGTGACTTCCATCAGGGAAATTGATGATGATCCCCCATCAGCTTCCAGCTCTGCCTCAACCATAGAGGGCGTGTTAGTCGGATTCAGGAGTTCCTCAAAGTGCTCCTTCTGTATATATATATATATATATATTTGTATATATATATATATACAGTATATATATATATATATATATATATATATATATATATATATATACATATATATATACAATATATATATGTATATATATACATATATATATATGTATATATATATATATATATATATATATATACTGTATATATATATATATATATACAGTATATATATATATATATACATACAAATATATATATATATATATGTATATATATACATATATATATATATGTATATATATATATATATATATATATATATATATATTTGTATATATATATCTATATGTATGTGATGTGACCTTGTGTGCTGTGTGGAGGGTCCAGCAGGGGGCGTCCTGCTGCTTCATATTCAGACAAAACAATGACATTTATTTACTTTTTAAAGCCAGTTTGAGTCATAAATAAATACAATTCTAACAATACAAATGACTGGTGTTATCTTTAACACAGTTTATAACTTTAAATAAAATAATTAGAAGTTAGTTTAGTTCTAATTTGTAACGAACACAAAATAAATAAAATACTTAGTTTAGTCCAACTTTTCAATAAAAAAATAAAATAAAAATACCTTTTACTTTTCTTTTAGGTAAGGAGGAAGAAGAGGAGGAGGAGGAGGAAGAGGAGGAAGAGCAGGAGGAGGAGGAGGCTGCAGGAGGAGGAGGCTGCAGGAGGGGGAGGGAGGACCCGGCTGCTGTGTCTCATGCATCCTCCGGAGCGCAGGGCGGGGCGACGCCGCGCAGCAGCAGCTTCATCCCGCTGACCGACACCGACCTCCTGCTCGTCTCCAGGCCGCGGCGTGGACGCCGGAGCCCGGCCTGTTTCCTCTCGCTCACAGCGGTTCCGGTCCCGAGGTTAGGATGATAGTAACCTGATAATAATAATAATCATGATGAAGAAGCAGCAGAGGATGGAGAGCAGCAGTTAGAGCTGCGGAGCGGAAACCAACTGTGCGGAGCATCGCGCTCCGATGCAGCAGCAGAAAAACCATCGCCATTGTTTGGATGCGCAGCAGACTGAGAGGAAAACCCCGGAATACAGAGACCCAGAGTGAGACACGGACACCATGCGCTCCCCGCTGCTCCTCACCGTGGGTCTGCTCTGCTTCACCCAGGTAACGACGCTTTCTATCGGCTGCATGTCGCGTGTTTGTGTCTGCAGCTGCCGCCTGTCTGATGTGCAGCAGCAGCTCAGCAGCCGGAGAGGCTTTGTGCTGAGAACACATGAGAACATGAGAACATGAGAACATGATGCAGGTCAAACATGAACTTATATAAAAGGTGATTCGTGCTGGTGTCTGTGCAGCGGGAGAGGGTCGGTGTGTGAGGGGCCGTGTGTCCTGCAGAAAGTGGGTCAGAGTCCTGCTGCATGTCTGTCAGCATCACTGAGGATCTCACACACACACACACACACACACACACACACACACACACACACACACACACACCCAGTTGTGTTTACCTGCTCAGGTGTGACTTCTGCTGCTTTTCTTCACTGGTCCTAAACTCTCCACAGCTACATTACATAACGCCTCATGTACATATCAAACACTTGTAATATAAAGTTGTGTTGATGTGAGTCATGAAGTGGGGAAGCTTCATGATATCTGTTAGTTACATGTTTGACTCTGTTCACCTGTAGGTGTGTACAACATGTATGACTCTGTTCACCTGTAGTGTGTACAACATGTATGACTCTGTTCACCTGTAGTGTGTACAACATGTATGACTCTGTTCACCTGTAGTGTGTACAACATGTATGACTCTGTTCACCTGTAGTGTGTACAACATGTATGAATGTTACAAGTACATATCTTTAAAGGAGCTTTTCTCTAAAGGAGCTTTTTCTCACACTCTTCAGCAGAAAGTCTCCACTTCAGTAGCACTTACATACACCAAACTTTCCACTTTCATTCCTCTCTATATTCTGAAGCTTTGTGCAGAGGGCTTTGTTCACATGTCACTCACAGCTCATGTTATACACGCTACACTAACTACATGCAGGAACACACACCAAACTTTCCACTTTCATTCCTCTCTATATTCTGAATATATATTATATTTATAACATATTAGAAGACTTGTAATATCCAAGATAATTGTGTTTCTGTGAGTAATGAACTGGAGAAGTTTCAGCTGTTAGTTAAATATTTTACTGTTACTTTTTAATTCAGCGTTCCCGTTTAAACAGTTTAAATTATGATTGTTTGTTGTATTTTAATGTTTTAATGTTTAATAATGTTGTGCTGATACCTCAGCTCATCTGAATGAGAATTCCTGGTAAAATAAAGGTTAAAAAAAATCCCCCGGTTTTATTGCCGAGTATAAACAGACGTATTATCCAGTGAGCGAGCGAGCTAACGTGCTAACTTTGCCTGTTTCTCCGGCTCTGTTTGAGTCTGAGCTGCAGACACAACAGGAAGTGTTTACGCCTGTGACTCGTGACGATTGTGATGCTCGTAGAACAATGAAGCGTGTGTGTAGCGTGTGTGTAGCTTGTGCATAGCATGTGTGTAGCGTGTGTGTAGCGTGTGTGTGAAGCTTGTGTGTAGCGTGTGTGTGTAAGCGTGTGTGTGTAGCGTGTGTGTGTAAGCGTGTGTGTGTAGCGTGTGTGTAGAGTGTGTGTAGCATGTTCCTTGTGTGGGTGTAGAGTGTGTGTAGCATGTTCCTAGTGTGTGTGTAGCGTGTGTGTAGCGTGTGTGTAGAGTGTGGGTAGCATGTTCCTAGTGTGTGTGTGTAGCATGTGTGTAGTGTGTGCAGTGTGGGTGTAGAGTGTGTGTAGCATGTTCCTAGTGTGTGTGTAGCGTGTGTGTAGGGTGTGTAGCGTGTGTGTAGAGTGTGGGTAGCATGTTCCTAGTGTGTGTGTGTAGCGTGTGTGTAGTGTGTGTAGAGTGTGTAGAGTGTGTAGTGTGTGTGTAGTGTGTAGAGTGTGTAGCGTGTGTAGTGTGTGTAGAGAGTGTGTAGTGTGCGTAGTGTGTGTAGTGTGCGTAGTGTGTGTAGTGTGTGAGTGTGTGTGTGTAGTGTGTGTAGAGTGTGTAGTGTGTGTGTAGAGTGTGTAGTGTGTGTAGAGTGTGTGTAGTGTGTGTAGAGTGTGTGTAGTGTGCGTAGTGTGCGTAGTGTGTGTAGTGTGTGTAGCGTGTGTGTAGTGTGTGTAGCGTGTTCCTAGTGTGTGTGTGTAGTGTGTGTAGTGTGTGTAGAGTGTGTAGAGTGTGTAGAGTGTGTAGAGTGTGTAGCGTGTGTGTAGCGTGTGTGTAGAGTGTGGGTAGCATGTTCCTAGTGTGTGTGTGTAGCGTGTGTGTAGTGTGTGTAGCGTGTGTAGAGTGTGTAGTGTGTGTAGTGTGTAGAGTGTGTAGAGTGTGTAGAGTGTGTAGTGTGTGTGTAGAGTGTGTAGTGTGTGTAGTGTGTGTAGAGTGTGGGTAGCATGTTCCTAGTGTGTGTGTGTAGCGTGTGTAGTGTGTGTAGAGTGTGTGTAGTGTGTGTAGTGTGTAGAGTGTGTAGTGTGTAGTGTGTGTGTAGAGTGTGTAGTGTGTGTAGTGTGTGTAGAGTGTGTAGTGTGTGTGTAGTGTGCGTAGTGTGTGTAGTGTGTGTGTAGAGTGTGTAGAGTGTGTAGTGTGTGTAGAGTGTGTGTGTAGAGTGTGTAGAGTGTGTAGTGTGTGTGTAGTGTGTGTGTAGAGTGTGTAGTGTGTGTGTAGAGTGTGTAGTGTGTGTGTAGAGTGTGTAGTGTGTGTGTGTGTGGTGTGTAGTGTGTGTGTGTGTGTGTGTAGAGTGTGTAGTGTGTGTGTAGTGTGTGTAGAGTGTGTAGAGTGTGTAGTGTGTGCGTAGAGTGTGTGTAGTGTGTGCGTAGAGTGTGTAGAGTGTGTAGTGTGTGCGTAGAGTGTGTAGTGTGTGTGTAGAGAGTTTATGATTTCACGTCGTGGACGTTTGTAAAACGTATTTATTCGTTTGAGCCGTTTGAAAGAGTCTGATTCTTCTTCACTTTCTTCACTTTCTTTATTCTGCACTGTCGGGACTTGCTCACGTTCTGCAGGTCGGCACGGGCGGGGACGGGCGGCACGGGCGGCACGGGCGAGACACGGTGCGGCGGCGGCACGGGCGGCACGGGCGGCACGGGCGGGACTGCGACACGGGCGGGACGGGCGGCAGCGGGCGGGACGGCGGGCACGGGCGGCACGGGCGGCACGGCGGGACGGGGCGCAGGGCGGGACGGGCGGCACGGGCGGGGACGGGCGGCACGGGCGGCCTGGGCGGGACGGGAGGCAGGCGGCACGGGCGGCACGGGCGGGACGTGGCGGCACGGCGGGACGGGCGGCACGGGCGGACGGGCGGACGGGCGGCACGGGCGGCACGGGCGGGACGGGCGGGAGGGCGGCACGGGGCGCACGGGCGGATGCGGCGGCACGGGCGTGACGTGGCGTGCACTGGGCGGGACGGGCGGCACGGGCGGCACGGGCGGCACGGGGGCACGGGCGGCACGGGCGGGACGTGAGGCACGGGCGGGGAGCGGGCGGCACGGGCGGCACGGGAGGCACGGGCGGCACGGGCGGGATCGGGGGGCGGGGCACGGGCGGCACGGCGGACGGGCGGCACGGGCGGAGACGGGCGGCACGTGGCGGACGGGCGGCACGGTGCGGTACGGGGCGGCACGGGCGGCAGGGCGGCACGGCGGGACGGGCGGAACGGGCGGCACGGCGGCACGGTGCGGGACGTGGGCACGGGCGGGACGGGCGGCCACGGGCGGCACGGGCGGCACGGCGGGACGGGCGGCACTGGCGTGGACGGGCTGGACGGGCGGCACGGGCGGCACGGGCGGGACGGGCGGCACTGGGCGGCACGGGCGGGACGCGGGGACGGGCGGCAGGGCGGGACGGGCGGCACGGGCGGATCGGCGGCAGCGGGCGGGACGGGCGGCACGGGCGGCACGGGCGGCCGGGCGGGACGCGGGCACGGGCGGGACGGCGGTACGGGCGGACGGGCGGCACGGGACGGGACGGGCGGCACGGGCGGCACGGGCGGAACGGCGGGAGCGGGCGCACGGCGGGAGGGGCAGGGCGGGACGGGCGGACGGGCGGCACGGGCGCACGGGCGGGCGGGCGGACGGCGGGGACGGGCGGTACGGGCGGGACGGGCGGCAGGCACGGCGGACGGCGGGACGGTGGCACGGCGGGAGCGGGCGGTACGGAGGACGGGCGGAACGGCGGGACGGGCGGCACGGGCGGGACTTGAGGCACGGCGGACGGGCGCACCGGGCACTGCGGCCGGCGGGACGGGCTTCACTTCGGCAGGGCGGCACTGTCGGGACGGGCGGCACGGCTTCACTTTCTTTAACTCTTCACTTTCTCAACTTTCTTACTTTCTTACGCTTACTTTCTTCACTTCTTCACTTTCTGCACTCACTTATTTACTTTCTTCACTTCTTTACTTTCTTTACTTCTTCACTACTCTTCTTCACGTTCTTCACTTCTTACTTTCTTCACTTTCTTACTTTCTTCACTTTCTTCACTTTCTTTAATTTCTTACTTTCTTTACTTTTCTTCACTTTCTTCACTTTCTTTACTTTCTTTATGTAAACTATATTTATATAAACATAGAGACGAACATGTGCACTTTGCACTGCAATATATAACAATAAATATGTCAAAATATATATATCACAAAATACAGTGTTAATATTATTAATGATATTAATGCTCAAAACTTTCTTTTAGGACAAAAACACAAATTCTGACATTTTAAAGACCAAACGTCTGGAATGCATCCACTGAGAATAAATAATCTGTCATTACAAACAGCTGATGAACACTTTGTGTGTATATACAGACAGAACTCTGTAGTGAAGCTGAACGCTCCACCATCCCGAGCGTTCAACATTCAAACAAGCCACCGCAAACTAAAGATATATATATATCTATATAATAATAATAATTATATATGATGTGGAAACATCAAAGATGACATTGAACACATCATGATAACACATAATTTACTGAAGAGCCTGAACGCATCATAATGTAACTCTATGGAACCTCTGTTCACCGGCTGCTAACAGCTAATGTTGAGTTGCATTAGT
>NW_021166795.1:32500-48438 GCF_900634415.1 Cottoperca gobio | reverse complement strand
AGGCTCGGAAACCCTTGCAGGTGTTTCGAGTTAATTAGACGATTCAAGTGATTCGTTGAACACCCTACTAGTATACTTTTTCATGATATTCTAATTTTTTGAGATAGGATATTTGAGTTTTCTTAAGCTGTAAGCCATAATCAGCAATATTAAAATAATAAAAGGCTTGCCAATATTTCAGTTGATTTGTATGAATCAAGAATGCATGACATTTTTTGTTTTTTTAATTGCATTACAGAAAATAAAGAACTTTATCACAATATTTCTAATTTTCTGAGACAGTCCTGTATTATATAAAGACGGATGGTCAAATGAAAACGATAAAAACATTTTTACGCTCTGGAGAAAAAGATTAAAAAGCATAAAAGTGTTCAGAACTATCAATCAAACTTTAAAAAGCACCTTCCCAACAAATCAAATGTCCTTCAAAGTATTATTATATTATTATGTTATTATTATAACGACTTAAGTTATGTAGTAAAATGTTAATAAAATAGAATAAGAGTCATAACATCAACAGTGAGGTGATGATGTAACAAAATACAAGCAACATAAATAATGAAGATGATAAATAACTATTAAAATAAAGCCATAGAATCATTAAACAAATAAAGTGTCAAAAGATACTAATATATATATATAATTGCGTATTACATCCGCATCATTTACTCCTGATTAACCAAAACAAAATTCTAATCGAGAGTGTCCAGATATTAAGGAAGTTTTTCAGCTTTAACTTTATATAATGTTAAATGTTTGGTTTTCTATAGAAAGTGTAGTATAGATCATACAGATCATGTAGATCATAGAGAATCATGTAGATCATAGAGGACATCCAGATCATGTAGATCATAGAGGACATGTAGATCATCCAGATCATGTAGATCATAGAGATATGTAGATCATCCAGATCATGTAGATCATCCAGATCATGTAGATCATAGAGATCATGTAGATCATCCAGATCATGTAGATCATCCAGATCATGTAGATCATAGAGGACATCCAGATCATGTAGATCATAGAGGACATCCAGATCATGTAGATCATAGAGGACATCCAGATCATGTAGATCATCCAGATCATGTAGATCATATAGATCATGTAGATCATAGAGATCATGTAGATCATCCAGATCATGGAGATCATCCAGATCATGTAGATCATACAGATCATGTTAGATCATGCTGATCATACAGATCATGCTGATCATACAGATCATGTAGATCATACAGATCATGTAGATCATGCAGATCATGTAGATCATGTAGATCATACAGATCATGCTGATCATACAGATCATGTAGATCATGTAGATCATACAGATCATGTAGATCATGCTGATCATACAGATCATGTAGATCATACAGATCATGTAGATCATGTAGATCATGTAGATCATACAGATCATGTAGATCATCTGATCATACAGATCATGTAGATCATACAGATCATGTAGATCATATCAGATCATGTAATCATACAGATCATGTAGATCATGCTGATCATACAGATCAGTAGATCATACAGATCATGTTAGATATACAGATCATGTAGATCTACAGATCATGTAGATCATGCTGATCATACAGATCATGTAGATCATACAGATCATACAGATCATGTAGATCATGGCTGATCATGTAGATCATACAGATCATGTAGATCATGCTGATCATGTAGATCATGCTGTCATACAGATCATGTAGATCATACAGTCATGTAGTCATACGATCAGACAGATCATGTAGATCATACAGATCATACATCAGATGTAGATCATACAGATCATGTAGATCATACAGATCATACAGATCATGTAGCTCATACAGATCATGTAGATCATGTAGATCATACAGATCATGTAGATCATACAGATCATACAGATCATAGTAGCTCATACAGATCATGTAGATCATGCTGATCATACAGTCATGTAGATCATACCAGATCATGTAGATCATACAGATCATGTAGATCATACAAGTCATGTAGATCATGCTGTATCATACAGATCATGTAGATCATACAGATCATACAGATCATTAGATCATGGATCATGTAGATCATACAGATCATAGTCAGGATACATGTAGATCATGCTGATCATACAGATCATGTAGATCATACAGATCATGTAGATCATACAGATCATACAGATCATGTAGATCATACAGATCATACAGATCATGTAGATCATACAGATCATGTAGAATCATACAGATCATACAGATCATGTAGCTCATACAGATCATACAGATCATGTAGCTCATACAGATCATACAGATCATACAGATCAACACATCGTCCGTTTTGTCTTTTGGGGATTTGTTGACAATAAGAAAATACAAACATTGGATTAATAAAATATTGAGTTTTCAAGTCAAGTCAATAAATTCTATATGAATATAAACACACTTGATGGTAAGTTTTAAATCAGAAGGTTTTAAAAGGAGCAGCATTATTGGTCTGAGACCGTCCCGAGTAGGAGAGAAGACGTCCAGACTGTTTCGACCGACGCTGCCGAACGTCTCGGCCACAGGAAGCTGCTCCGACCCCTGATGACCCTCAGCCTCCCGGGACGTTACGTCTGCAGCAGCGCCCCCTGCTGACAGCACACTGTGAGCACTGATCCGTCTACATCTATATATTATACACATATATACATATATATACATACATACATATATATATATATCACACTTTACATTTATATATACATACATATATATATACATACATATATAATCATATATACATACGTATATATACAATACATACATATATATACACACTTTACATTTATATATACATATATACATACATATATACATTACGTATATATACATACATATATATCATACGTATATATACATACATACTACATACATATATATACACATATACATAGATACACAGATATATATATATAATTATATTATATATATATATATATACACATATATATATATATACACATATATATATACACATATATATATATATATATACACACATATATATATATATACACATATATATATACAACATATATATATATACACACATTATATATATATATATATATATATATATATATATAGATATATATATATATATATATATACACACACACATATATATATATATATATATATATATATATATATATATACACATATATATATATATAAGAAGGTGGAACCTGAGAACCTGTGCATCTTTATGTTTTTACTTAACGATAACGATTGTGTGATGTAAGACCCACCTGTACCTGTCACCTGTCTGTGGGGGGCGGAGTCAGGCTGGCTGGTTGACAGCTTGACTGACGATCTTTTGACAATCTTTGTGGAGCCCAGTTTACTTGACTGCAGCAGGAGGGGGGGAGACAGAGGGAGAGAGACAGAGACAGAGACAGAGAGAGAGAGACAGACAGAGAGACACAGAGAGAGAGACAGAGAGAGAGAGACAGACAGAGAGACAGAGAGAGAGAGACAGAGAGACACAGACAGAAAGAGAGAGAGACAGAAAGAGAGAGAGACACAGAGAGAGAGAGAGAGAGAGACAGACAGAGAGACACAGAGAGAGAGACAGAGACAGAGAGATAGAGAGAGAGAGAGAGAGACAGAGAGAGAGAGAGAGAGAGAGAGAGAGAAGACATAGAGACACAGAGAGCGAGAGGGACAGAGAGAGAGAGAGACAGAGAGAGACAACAGAGAGAGAGGAGAACAGAGAAGAGAGAGACAGAGAGAGAGAGAGACAAGACCAGAGAGAGAGAGAGAGAGAGAGAGAGAGAGACAGAGAGAGAGAGAGACAGAGAGAGACAGACATAGAGACACAGACACAAGAGAGAGAGAGACAGACAGGAGAGAGATACAAGACAGAGGAGAGAAACAGACAGAGAGAGACAGAGAGAGAGACAGAGACAGAGAGACAGAAGAAGAGAGACAGAGCAGAGAGAGACCGAAGAGAGAAGACATAGAGAGACAAACAGAAGAGACAACAGAGGACACCCAAAACGCCACCCTGTCTCTATTATCTCTCTACCTTCTCTCATCTCTACCTCTCTCTCCCCCCTCTCCTTATCTCCCCCCCCTTGAAAAACACTCAGCTTGGTTCAGTAAACTAAATCACAAGTATGGGGAAGACTGCTGATCTGACTGCTGTCCAGAGGACCATCATTGACACCCTCCATCAGGAGGGTAAGACACAAAAAGAAATGTCTCAAAGAGCAAGCTGTGCACAGAGTGCAGTTTCAAAGCACATCCACAAAAAGTCTGTTGGAAGGGGGAAATGTGGCAGGAAACGCTGCACAACCAAGAGAGATGACCGCAGCCTTAACAGCATTGTGAAGAAGAGTCGCTTCCAGAATTTGGGGGAGCTTCAAAGACAGTGGACTGAAGCTGGAGTCCAGGTATCAAAAGCCACTGTTCACAGACGTGTCCGGGAAATGGGCTACAATAGCCGTATTCCCATGGTCAAGCCACTTCTGAACTCAAGACAACGGAAGAAGCGTCTGACTTGGGCTATGGAAAAGAAGCACTGGACAGTTGCAGAGTGGTCCAAAGTCCTCTTTTCAGACGAAAGCAAGTTTTGTATTTCATTTGGAAGTCAAGGCGCCAGAGTCTGGAGAAAGGCTGGAGAGGAGCAAAATCCAAGTTGCTTGAAATCCAGTGTGAAGTTCCCACAGTCAGCGATGGTTTGGGGAGCCATGTCAGCTGCTGGTGTTGGTCCACTGTGTTTCATCAAGCCCAGAGTAAATGCAGCTGTGTACCAAGAGATTTTAGAGCACTACATGCTTCCGTCTGCTGAAAAGCTCTATGGAGATGAGGAATTCATTTTCCAGCATGATCTGGCACCTGCCCACAGTGCCAAAACCACCAGTAACTGGTGTACTGACCATGGCATTACTGTCCTCGATTGGCCTACCAATTCCCCTGACCTGAACCCCATAGAGAATATGTGGGGTATTGTGAAGAAGAAGCTGAAAGACACCAGACCCAACAATGCTAATGAGCTAAAGGCCGCTATTGAAGCATCCTGGGCATCCATAACACCTCAGCAATGCCACAGGCTGATTGCCTCCATGCCACGCCGCATTGATGCAGTAATCCATGCAAAAGGATTCCCAACCAAGTACTGAGTGCATTAATGGACATTTTCAAATGTTTGATTTTGTTTTGCTGTTATAAATCTTTTTTTTTACTTGGTCTGAGGAACTATTCTAATTTTTTGAGAATATTTAGAGATAGGATTTTTGAGTTTTCTTAAGCTGTAAGCCATAATCAGCAATATTAAAATAATAAAAGGCTTGCAATATTTCAGTTGATTTGTAATGAATCCAGAATGCATGACATTTTTGTTTTTTTAATTGCATTACAGAAAATAAAGAACTTTATCACAATATTCTAATTTTCTGAGACAGTCCTGTACATTTATTTTTGTATTATAATGCTGTAAATCATTATTTTAGTGGAACCTTCTTTCTGTCCTCGTGTTTTGTGCAGACTCTCGGATCCCAGGGACAAGCGGCGACACGCACTTTGGACGAACACACGGTGCGACAGGAAGTCAGTTTGTGGTTTGAAAGGTTCTGCTGGCTCTGGACTGACGTTGTGTTTCTATAGTGACCGGTCTGGAGCTGCTGTCCAGAGAAGGCGAGGGGCAGCAGGTCGTGGGCCGGGCCAGTCTGGACATCTTCTCTCCGGTCAGAGAAGGTCAGACTTTGTCTCTACAGTTTAATTTTTTCAGGACACACAGATCTGCTGCTCATGCTTTAATCAATTCATTCAAATTCATTCAAGGCGTGAACACGGCGTCACAAACTGACACTGAATGTGTTGTCGTGGATATTTATCGGTCACAACATTGTGGTATGAAACGGAGAGGAATCAATAAAGCACAGATACAATTGATTAATTATTATTTTGTTGCACAACAAACACTAATAATGAGAACACTACCTGCTTCCAAGCACAACCGCGTAGTGTCCCTCAGACAAAGACAATCTCGCCCCTTATATAGGAGCTGCACGAACCCTGTGGCAACATACATCGATCTACTTCTATTGCCTCAGACTTTATAGCACCAAGGTAATCTATTCCAGATGCAAAGGTGACCTTCTCATGACCTTTGAGATCATGTTGTCAAAACATATATTGTTATTTACATATGGTATGGATCTTATATAGGGCCCCTTATGTAAACTTAATGAATAAGACATTGTTCATTTTGCTTATCTTAACAGTGTCGTCGCGTCTTAATCTGAAAACACTTCATCCACAATAAGTTTAAGAATACGCTGTTCAAATATAATATGACTCGTATCACATTGACAATATTACGCTATTATATTATATATTACAATAATAACCCCAAGTGATTAATGTCGCTTCTGCTCTTAAAGTTGTAAAGTTGGTCTTAAACTGTAGGAACCCTGATGAACTAAAAATAAACAATAACAAATAAAGAGATGAAATAGAAATAAATGAATCAAAGTAAAAATTCATTGTTAAAAATGTTTTATAAAGAAAAATAATATAGAAATTCAAATAACAGTAAAAAAAAAAAAAGGGATAAAAGAAGATTCTAAATATTCTTGTTGGTATTAATATTGTTGTATTCAGAATAATATTTGATTTTTGAAATATTTGTTTTTCAGACTCTCATTCGGGGGGGAACTCGCACCGTAAGACTCCTCTGAGTACGCCGCTGGCAGCTGCTGCAGCTCGCTGCTACAGCCCGCTGTCCGTCTTCCAAACCCCTTCCCCCATCAAAGAGGAGGAACCATTCTCTGCTGCAGCCGAGACATGTGACTCCAGAAAGGTGCTGACCTCTGACCTCAGTCTGACGGAGCGTAATATCACGATAACTGTGATGTTTTAAAAAATAAATATTGATATTGTTGATAATACACATGTGATGATATCGTGCACAGACCTGCTGCATTCACCTGCTCCTCAGAACACGTGATTCCAATCAGCTCCAGAGTGTTAGGAGTTCTTCCTCGGCCCGTGCTGCACGCTTCTAAGTTTCATGAAAATCGGAACTGAAATGTTTCCCGTAATCTGAAAACATAACCTCCTTAGTGGAGGTGAGAAAGTAACAGATGTATTCTGAATATATATCAACTCTTGATTGACAGCCGGACAAGGCGAGCCGTTCCAGCCTGGAGGGGGAGGATCCGACCACGCCCACATTGTCACAGCAGACCAATCACAGTCAGCTGGCCGCGCCTTTCTTCACGCCAGATCCCGGCCTCGGGAGAGCCAATGGCCTTCAAGCTCAGCTGAGCTACGAATCCCATGCGCAGGGAGCTGCACCCCCCCCCGCAGCAGGTGCAGACACACGTGTTTATATGTTTGATGAAAACTATTCTCCTGTTTTCTATCTGTCGTGTTTTCTATCAGTCGTGTTTTCTATCGGTCGTGTTTTCTATCTGTCGTGTTTTCTATCGGTCGTGTTTTCTATCGGTCGTGTTTTCTATCGGTCGTGTTTTCTATCTGTCGTGTTTTCTATCAGTCGTGTTTTCTATCTGTCGTGTTTTCTATCGTGTTTTCTATCTGTCGTGTTTTCTATCGTGTTTTCTAACGGTCGTGTTTTCTATCAGTCGTGTTTTCTATCTGTCGTGTTTTCTATCAGTCGTGTTTTCTATCGTGTTTTCTATCTGTCGTGTTTTCTATCGTGTTTTCTAACGGTCGTGTTTTCTATCAGTCGTGTTTTCTATCGTGTTTTCTATCAGTCGTGTTTTCTATCGATCGTGTTTTCTATCGGTCGTGTTTTCTATCTGTCGTGTTTTCTAACGGTCGTGTTTTCTATCTGTCGTGTTTTCTAACGGCCGTGTTTTCTATCGGTCGTGTTTTCTATCGGTCGTGTTTTCTATCGGTCGTGTTTTCTATCTGTCGTGTTTTCTAACGGCCGTGTTTTCTATCGGTCGTGTTTTCTATCGGTCGTGTTTTCTATCGGTCGTGTTTTCTATCAGTCGTTGTTTTCTATCGGTCGTGTTTTCTATCGGTCGTGTTTTCTATCGGTCGTTGTTTTCTATCGGTCGTGTTTTCTATCAGTCGTTGTTTTCTATCGGTCGTGTTTTCTAACGGTCGTGTTTTCTAACGGTCGTGTGTCGTGTTTTCTATCGGTCGTGTTTTCTATCGGTCGTGTTTTCTATCGGTCGGTCGTGTTTTCTATCGGTCGTGTTTTCTATCAGTCGTTGTTTTCTATCGGTCGTGTTTTCTATCAGTCGTTGTTTTCTATCGGTCGTGTTTTCTATCAGTCGTTGTTTTCTATCGGTCGTGTTTTCTATCGGTCGTGTTTTCTATCAGTCGTGTTTTCTATCGGTCGTTGTTTTCTATCGGTCGTGTTTTCTAACGGTCGTGTTTTCTATCAGTCGTTGTTTTCTATCAGTCGTTGTTTTCTATCGGTCGTGTTTTCTATCAGTCGTTGTTTTCTATCGGTCGTGTTTTCTATCGGTCGTGTTTTCTATCGGTCGTTGTTTTCTATCGGTCGTGTTTTCTATCGGTCGTGTTTTCTAACGGTTGTGTTTTCTAACGGTCGTGTTTTCTAACGGTCGTGTTTTCTATCGGTCGTGTTTTCTAACGGTTGTGTTTTCTAACGGTCGTGTTTTCTATCGGTCGTGTTTTCTAACGGTCGTGTTTTCTATCGGTCGTGTTTTCTATCGGTCGTGTTTTCTAACGGTCGTGTTTTCTATCGGTCGTTGTTTTCTATCGGTCGTGTTTTCTATCGGTCGTGTTTTCTAACGGTCGTGTTTTCTATCGGTCGTGTTTTCTAACGGTCGTGTTTTCTATCGGTCGTGTTTTCTAACGGTCGTGTTTTCTAACGGTCGTGTTTGCACCTTCAGGTGCAGCTCTGTCTGCGGCCGTCTCCTCCTCTCTCTCCCAGAACATCGTGGAGGTGGTCGGGCAGGCGGGAGCGGCTCCTCTCACCTCGCTGCAGATCCACTTCATCCAGAACATGATCCACGAAACTCTGGAGGACTTCAGGTCCGCCCCCCCGACTCCTTCCTGAAGATATATCTCAGACTTATAAAAACAATAAGTTTTACAAGCACTTTTCAAACTAAAAATATTTCTCCTTCTCCTCCTCTTCCTCCTTATTCTCCTCCTCTTCCTTCTTCTTCTCCTCTTCCGTCTTATTTTCCTCTTCCTTTTCCTCCTTCTCCTCCTACTTCATCTCCTCGTCCTCCTCTTCCTCCCCCTCCTCTTCCTCCCCCTCCTCTTCCTCCTCCCCCTCCTCAGGGACGTCTGTCACAGAGACATTGTGAACCTGCAGGTCGAGATGGTGCGACAGTTTTACATCCAGCTGGTATGACTTCACATTTTCTCTCTGCTTTGGTTTTAAAGATGTTTCAGGGTGTGATGATACATTTTAAATTGCTGATGCATAAGAAAGATTAATAAATTATATGAAACCAGTCCTCTAGAAGACATTTATTTGTAATTCGCTTTTCAAGCAGCTACACAGGTAATTCCTTTTATATTTGTTGATGTTAAATGTAGAAGTCCAAAAAGAAGTTTGTCCCACATATAGTCACTAATTCTGTATAAATAAATGTATTATAATATTCGTCTTGTTGTTTCAGAATGAGATCCATGGTCTGATCGAGAAATACTCCGTGAACGAGTCTCTGGTGGAGGAGGTGGAGAAGCTGAGGGAGGAGAACCGGCGGCTGAAGACCAACTACTGAGCCTCGCTCGTTACTAGAGATGGTTATTATGGGATGTCGGATGAGTTTGCATGCTCAGAATAAAGATAAACTGTCATTGCCTGTCGTCGGTCAGAGATGTGAGTGAAGTTGTGTTTAGTAGTTGAAGAACGAACAGAAAGGAATATAAAAATGTCAAACACATAAAAATATCTGTTGATCAGTCCGAGTTTAAAACTCATTAGTTTACACTGTCAGACGGACATTTTCTCACATCAGCAGCTTTCTGTCGCTTCATGTGTGCCTGTATCATGTTTTTGTTAAGAGTTTGTCTAAAGAATAAAGAATATTCATATTGAAAAAATAAAACCAGAACTCCTTTTTGTGTCACTTAAAATGAGAGCAGATGTTTTCTGCTTTAATCAGTCCAGGGAAAGTCAGAGATTTGTGTCCAACAACGTCCTACATTTAAAAAATAGTTGCTGAAAACGAAAATTGATTTAATCTGGAAACAAAGCAGATAAAAATCTATTTAAAGTGCCAATCTGAAGGTTATTCTCCTTTATGTCTGTCAGCTGTTGGTTTACAATGTTATTCAAAACATTATACTTTATTTAAATATCTATACTTAGTTTAATTTCATATTTTTTTCGGATTAGTTTTTAGTTCTCCCCTCTCCTTTCCTCCGCTCTGTCTCTGACTGCACAGTGCACACACTTACACACGTGTGTGTGTGTGCGTGCGTGTGTGTAGGGGGCGGAGCCCTGCCCATCGCGAAACCGAGCAGAGAAACTGCACAAAGCAAGCAGTAGACCGGGGGTGTCCAACTCAATCACAGAGAGGGACAAACACGGTCCACATTTATTGAACAGGATACACATATTGGATAAAGTGTAAAAAGATATGGAACATATTGTGAAGTAAATTACTCCTGATTGTATTAATCCACACTGGAAAGACTATCATATGTATTTGTCTACCTCAATCAATATGTATTTCTGCACTGAATGTATTATAAGCATAATATTGACTGTAAACAACGCGGCATTCAAGCTCCGAGTTCCTCAACAATTTGGTGCCCAGTGTGAGGCTCCTGCCAGGAGAAGTGAAAAACGATTGCCGAGTATTTTTGTCTAGTATTCATTGTACGTGGCCACGAGATCAGGTGAGAAGCGAACACCAGTTAAGTCAAATATTCGCTACAGGTAGAATTTGGAAATGTATCATTAATGAATGCCAGCAACAATATTCGACGGTCATAGCTAATACAATTGCTGTTAAACGATAAAAAGCAATCTTAAATGTTGAAATACATGTGATAAGAGCAAGCAGTGAAGATATTAAATGTGTTAAACTGATGTATTAAAAACCTGTAAGGAACGGTAATTATTAATAAATCCCACGGAGGGCAGTAAGGCACTGGACAAAGCTTATGGAAAGCTTGAATTTAATTTAGTTTAATATAAAAATGGAATGGAAACCTCCTAAAGCATTATGGGAAACTGAGTCTTCTAAGCGTCTGTGAAACACTCAGGCAGCTTGAATGCACTGCCCCCTTCTTTTAAAGTCCAACTGACACTCTTCTGTGGGCGAGTGAATCTTGTCTGATCACAGGTTAGCCATGATACCGCAGCTAGGTAGCTAACACACACACACACACACACCCGACCTAGTCCTAAACTTTTTATTGTATTAAAAAGGACAGGAACTTGCACACAGAAACTTATTGTACAATAATAACCAACCTCTCTGGGAACCATCACCTTATCGTGGTGGAGAGGTTTGTGTGTCCCTATGAACCTGAGAGCTGTGTTGTCTGGAGCCTAGTGCTCCTGGTAGGGTCTCCCAAGGCAAATTGGTCTCAGGTGAGGGGCCAGACTAAGAATGGTTCAAAACGACTTCATGAAAAAAAGGGAAAGGAAAGGAGAGACCCTGCCCGGAGGAAGCCCGGGGCCCCCGTCTGGAGCCAGACCCAGAGGGAGGGCCCGACAGCGAGCGCCTGGTGGCCGGGTTTGCCACGGAGCCCGGTCGGGCACAGCCCGAACAAGCTACGTGGTGCCTCCCATCCATCCATCCTGTGGGCCCACCACTCATGGGAAGAACCGCTGGAGTCGGGTGCGCTGTCACACGGGTGGCAGTGATGGTCAGGGACCTCGACGGACCAGACCCGGGCAGCAGAAGCTGGCTCTGGGGACGTGGAACGTCACCTCTCTGTGGGGGAAGGAGCGGGAACTAGTGCGGGAGGTGGAGCACTACCAGTTGGATCTGGTGGCTCTGGAACCGTACTAAAGCAGCAGGTGTGGGAGAAGTTCGGAGAAGCTATGGAGAAGGACTTTCGGTCGGCACCAAGGTGCTTCTGGAAAACCATCCGGCACCTCAGGAGGGGGAAGCGAGGAACCATCCAAGCTGTGTACAGCAAGGGTGGGACCCTGCTGACTTCGACTGAGAAGGTTATCGGCTGGTAGAAGGAGCACTTTGAGGAACTCCTGAATCCAACTAACACGCCCTCTATGGTAGAGGCAGAGCTGGAAGCTGATGGGGGATCATCGTCAATTTCCCTGATGGAAGTCACTGAGGTAGTCAAACAACTCCACAGTGGCAAAGCCGCAGGATTTGATGAGATCCGTCCAGAAATGCTGAAGGCTTTGGGTGTTGAGGGGCTGTCTTGGTTGACACGCCTCGTCAACATTGCGTGGAAGTCTGGGACAGTGCCTAGGGGTTGGCAGACCGGGGTGGTGGTTCCCCTATTTAAAAAGGGGGACCAGAGAGTGTGTGCCAACTACAGGGGTATCACACTTCTCAGCATCCCTGGTAAAGTCTACTCCAAGGTACTGGAAAGGAGGGCTCGGCCGGTAGTCGAACCTCTGATTGAAGAGGAACAATGCGGAATCCGTCCTGGTCGTGGAACAACGGACCAACTCTTTACTCTCGCAAGGATCCTGGAGGGGGCCTGGGAGTACGCCCATCCAGTCTACATGTGTTTTGTGGATCTGGAGAAGGCATATGATCTGGTCCCCCGGTTGATACTGTGGGAGGTGCTGCGGGAGTATGGGGTGAGGGGGTCACTTTTGAGGGCCATCCAATCCCTGTACGCCCAAAGCGAGAGTTGTGTCCGGATACTCGGCAGTAAGTCGGACTCGTTTCCCGTGAATGTTGGCCTCCGCCAGGGCTGCACTTTATCACCAATCCTGTTCGTGATTTTCATGGATAGGATATCGAGGCGTAGTCGTGGAGGAGAGAGATTGTAGTTTGGTGACCTGAGGATCTCATCGCTGCTCTTTGCAGATGATGTGGTCCTTATGGCATCATCGGTCTGTGACCTTCAACAGTCACTGGATCGGTTCGCAGCCGAGTGTGAAGCGGATGGGATGAGGATCAGCACCTCCAAATCTGAGGCCATGGCTCTCAGCAGGAAACCGGTGGATTGCCTACTCCGGGTAGGGAATGAGCTATTACCCCAAGTGAAGGAGTTCAAGTACCTCGGGGTCTTGTTCGCGAGTGAAGGGACAATGGAGCGAGAGATTGGCCGGAGAATCGGAGCAGCGGGGACGGTATTACAGTCACTTTACCGCACCATTGTGACGAAAAGAGAGCTGAGCCAGAAGGCAAAGCTCTCAATATACCGGTCGATCTTCGTTCCTACCCTCACCTATGGTCATGAAGGCTGGGTCATGACCGAAAGAACGAGATCACGGGTACAAACGGCCGAAATGGGTTTTCTCAGACGGGTGGCTGGCATCTCCCTTAGAGATAGGGTGAGAAGCTCAGCCATCAGGAGAGACTCGGAGTAGAGCCGCTGCTCCTTTACGTTGAAAGGATCCAGTTGAGGTGGTTCATCATCTAGTAAGGAGCCACCTGGGCGCCTCCCTAGGGAGGTGTTCCAGGCACGTCCAGCTGGGAGGAGACCCCGGGGAAGACCCAGGACTCGGTGGAGAGATTATATCTCCTCACTGGGAACGCCTCAGGATCCCCCAGTCGGAGCTGGAGGATATGGCCCGAAGAAGGGAAGATTGGGGTTCCTTACTGGAGCTGCTGCCCCCGCGACCCGATCCCGGATAAGATGTAGACGATGGATGGATGGATGGATAAAAAAACCTAAGGAAGGTAGCTAAGTGGGACTTAGTTCGTAAACGATAAGATTAAATGTTAAAGAAGACCTACGGGAGGCAAATATAGGAATAGTGCAATTTCAAGACTTACAGGAAGCCTAGCTTAGAGCTAGTGTTGTGCCAGAGGAGAATATTGAGAGTATAAACTTGATTTACGTGATGGAATTGATGACGATCGTAGTATCAATAACGTTATATCTGATCTCCTTTTGGACAGCATATTGGTAAAATAAGAATGTTAAGGATACTAATTGTGTTGTTGTGAGTAAAGTGTATCTCAAGCAGGCCTAAGGCCTAAGGCTAGGCTAAGCTAGCGCTGATATTTAGCTAATGCATTTGAGTTTGTAGATCAGGTGAAAACTGTTCAAACTGACTGGTAGACGGTTGTGAAATCAAAGAGAACCGTAGAGTGTATGTTAAGTTGTTTTAAGTTGGAAAAACGTGAAAGAAGGAGACGTTTTTGTGAAAGGCCTCAGAGATTAGGACCAGCTAATTACTACTTGATCCTACGTGGCATGGGAAAGTAAATTGTGATAAACTAAACCTTGAGCAGTTTGGGTGGAAAGAGAATGCATAAGTGATGTATTGACAGAGTGATTAAACCAGAGATGTGAGTTTTCTCCAAACTGAAAGGAGAGAAAATTTAGAACAAAGAAACCTCCATTTTCTATCCTTCTACATCCGGTTAACAGCTAAATTCCTCTGGTGGACACAATTGAGACTACAGCTAAAATTTGATAAAAACTTTCCAAAAATTAAACACCTCCACCTGTAGGACGACAATAGAAGTGCACCTACATTTTAAATTGTGCACCAGCAGACAAGTTGGTAAATTACAATTAGAAATCAAATTGAAATTCAAGGATAGATTAGATGGATTTTTGAATTAAGACATTTTTGATTCATTTTTAATTTTTTCTAAAGAATTTAGTCTCTATAACATTGATTGATTGATTGAACATTTATTTTTTCATTAAAATTCTCTGTTCATTAATTTTCTATTACAATTTTTATATTTTTGATTAAAAATATTTTTGCAAATTGACATTTTTGTTTGATATATAGAAAAATTGATTAACGTTTTTTCTGATTAACATTTAAACAATTCATTACATTTTTTATTACAATTTTTATTTAGATTTTCTGATTAACATTTTATTTTGTTCTCTATAACATTGATTAATTGAACATTTATTTTGATTAAAATTTAGTTTTCATTAATTTTTAGATTTAAATTATTTTTATATTTCAAAAAAATCTACTTTGATTAACTTAACATTTATTTAAATTTTGTTATTGAAGTAATTTTTGTTTTTGTTTAACCCATTTTAATTATTACAAATTTGTTTTTAGATTCAAAATTTTAGGAAATCCTGAAAAATTAAAATCTTTGGGTTAAACATTTGTTTTATCAAATTTTGTTTTGTTTAAACCACTTTCTTAAAGTTACATTTTTTTTAGAAATCCGCGATTTAAAAAATAAACAAGATTTGTCCTTTATTGGGATACTGAGTACGTCAGTTACAATGGCGGACAATGGGACCCAAAGCCAGTCAACACTGTGTCCACAGCGGACCTGAACGATGTTCAACAGGCTGGAAGCCTCCACTGAACCTGCTGAAAGGAGGAAAGTTAAAGAGAAGATGGAAGAGCTGCTCCAGCTGTGGCAAACAAGAAGACATTAATTAACATTATTAATAAGACGGGAAAAGTAGTAAAACGCTAGAGTTAGAATAAAAATAAAATTTGCCATTTTGAATTTTTCCATGTGGTCGTAAAAAGTAAATAACCACGCAATATTCATTATACCCAAAATTTGAATATCTCCATTTAGAGTAAAACGATAGAATAACACAAGCTCCTGTAAAAAAATAAATATATATATATATATTCAAAAGATCAGCCACTCGGGGAACTCCATACCGACTGAATTGGCCAAAGTTAGTGATTTTGATTAAGACAAAGACAGGAAACACAGGCCCAGGGGGGGTAGCAGTAGCTGTTGGCCATTACTTCCTCCCCCACCTGGGGGATGGAAAGACTTTGGAATCAAAGGAGACATTGTACCCATCCCCCACCAACCAGTAGGGGTTGAGGACAGAGTTTAACTACTTTAGGAGAAAACAGTAGAACATGAATATGTTAAACGGAGCGCCACTCCCCGTGTCAAT
>NW_021166795.1:0-27500 GCF_900634415.1 Cottoperca gobio | reverse complement strand
TACGGTTAGAGAGAGAGTAGCATCGAGACAGGGTGTGTGTGTGTGTGTGTGTGTGTGTGTGTCTGTGTGTGTGTGTGTGTGTGTCTGTGTGTGTGTGTGTGTGTGTGTGTGTGTGTTGTGTGTGTGTGTGTCTGTGTGTCTGTGTGTGTGTGTGTGTCTGTGTGTGTGTGTGTCTGTGTGTGTGTCTGTGTGTGGGTGTGTGTGTCTGTGTGTGTGTCTGTGTGTGTGTCTGTGTCTGTGTGTGTGTCTGTGTGTGTCTGTGTGTGTCTGTGGCCCCCCCTTGCTTTAAGCCCAGTCCCAGTTCCGGACCACTAACAGAGTAAGTGTGTTAACAATGATTCAGTGTATCTACTACAGAGACTGGAACATTGTGTTGGCATCAAAGGAACCGCACTAAGCTGGTTCAAGTCCTATTTATCTGAGCGATCTCAATTTGTACTTGTTAACGATAAATCCTCCATGACAGCCAAAGTCAGTCTTGGAGTTCCGCAGGGTTCTGTACTTGGACCGATTCTATTCACCTTATATATGCTTCCTTTGGGCAATATTATAAGGAACCGCTCTATAAACTTTCATTGCTATGCGGATGATACCCAATTATATCTATCGATTAAACCAGATGAAACCAATCAATTGGCTAAACTTCAAGCCTTAAGGACATAACAACTCTGATGTTCTGCAACTTCTTGATGTTAAACACAGACAAAACTGAAGTTATTATACTTGGCCCTAAACGCCTCCGAAGCGCATTTTCTAATGACATAGAAGCTCTGGATGGCATTAATTTGGCCTCCAGCACCGCCGTAAGGAATCTTGGCGTCATCTTTGATCAAGATCTGTCGTTTAACTCCCACATAAAACAAATCTCAAGGACTGCCTTCTTTCATCTACGTAACATTGCAAAAATAAGACACATCCTGTCTCAAAATGATGCAGAAAAACTAGTCCATGCATTTGTTACTTCAAGGCTGGATTACTGCAACTCATTGTTATCAGGTTGTCCCAAAACATCGCTTAAGACTCTTCAGTTGATCCAAAATGCAGCGGCACGTGTATTGACTAGAACAAGGAAATGGGATCATATTACTCCTGTATTAGGCTGCTCTGCACTGGCTCCCGGTAAAATACAGAATAGAATTCAAAATCCTTCTCCTGATTTACAAAGCAATTAATGGTCAGGCTCCAGCATATCTTAAAGATCTCATAGTACCTTATAAACCAACTAGAGCATTGCGCTCCCAGACTGCAGGGTTACTTGTGGTTCCTAGAGTCTCTAAGAGTACAATGGGAGCCAGAGCCTTCAGCTATCAAGCTCCTCTCCAGTGGAACCAGCTTCCAGTTTGTGTTCGGGAGGCAGACACACTCTCCACATTCTCCACTGCCGGGGGACACCTCCATGCTCTCTTCCTTCTCTTCCTCTCTCCTCCCCTCCCTCTCTTCTTCTCCCTCTCTATCTGTATGCATTTATGTAAATGTATGTTACTAACTCATCATCCGGGGCATCATCCCCAGAGTGTCTGTCTCTCATGTGGCAGGTTGCCACTGATAAAGTTTACGTCAGGATCATGAATCGTGGCTGCGCCTGCTGCCCTGGTCCTGCTGGACACCGGTAAGCCTTTTTGACATTTTCCTGGATTCATCCAAACTTTCTCTTTTTCAACACAACATCATTTCTGTCAAATGTTGTATTTGTACTATGTTGTTTATCCTGTACACACGACATCTACTGCACGTCTGTCCGTCCTGGGAGAGGGATCCCTCCTCAGTTGCTCTGAGACCGAGGGTCTAAAAACAGAGGGTCTAAGGACAGAGGGTGTAAGGACAGAGGGTCTGTAGGACAGAGGGTCTGAGGACAGAGGGTCTAAGGACAGAGGGTCTAAGGACAGAGGGTCTGAGGACAGAGGGTCTGAAGGACAGAGGGTCTAAGGACAGAGGGTGTAAGGACAGAGGGTCTGAGGACAGAGGGTCTAAGGACAGAGGGTCTAAGGACAGAGGGTGTAAGGACAGAGGGTCTAAGGACAGAGGGTCTAAGGACAGAGGGTCTAAGGACAGAGGGTGTGAGGACAGAGGGTCTAAGGACAGAGGGTCTAAGGACAAAGGGTCTAAAGACAGAGGGTCTAAGGACAGAGGGTGTAAGGACAGAGGGTCTGAGGACAGAGGGTCTAAGGACAGAGGGTGTAAGGACAGAGGGTCTAAGGACAGAGGGTGTGAGGACAGAGGGTCTAAGGACAGAGGGTCTAAGGACAGAGGGTCTAAAGACAGAGGGTCTAAGGACAGAGGGTGTAAGGACAGAGGGTCTGAGGACAGAGGGTCTAAGGACAGAGGGTCTAAGGACAGAGGGTGTAAGGACAGAGGGTCTGAGGACAGAGGGTCTGAGGACAGAGGGTCTAAAGACAGAGGGTCTAAGGACAGAGGGTGTAAGGACAGAGGGTCTAAGGACAGAGGGTCTGAGGACAGAGGGTCTAAGGACAGAGGGTCTAAGGACAGAGGGTGTAAGGACAGAGGGTCTAAGGACAGAGGGTCTAAGGACAGAGGGTGTAAGGACAGAGGGTCTAAGGACAGAGGGTGTAAGGACAGAGGGTGTAAGGACAGAGGGTCTAAGGACAGAGGGTCTAAGGACAGAGGGTCTGAGGACAGAGGGTCTAAGGACAGAGGGTCTGAGGACAGAGGGTCTAAGGACAGAGGGTCTAAGGACAGAGGGTCTGAGGACAGAGGGTCTGAGGACAGAGGGTCTAAAGACAGAGGGTCTAAGGACAGAGGGTGTAAGGACAGAGGGTCTAAGGACAGAGGGTCTAAGGACAGAGGGTGTAAGGACAGAGGGTGTAAGGACAGAGGGTCTGAGGACAGAGGGTCTAAGGACAGAGGGTCTAAGGACAGAGGGTGTAAGGACAGAGGGTCTAAGGACAGAGGGTGTAAGGACAGAGGGTGTAAGGACAGAGGGTCTAAGGACAGAGGGTCTAAGGACAGAGGGTCTGAGGACAGAGGGTGTAAGGACAGAGGGTCTAAGGACAGAGGGTCTGAGGACAGAGGGTCTAAGGACAGAGGGTCTAAAGACAGAGGGTGTAAGGACAGAGGGTCTGAGGACAGAGGGTCTAAGGACAGAGGGTCTAAGGACAGAGGGTCTGAGGACAGAGGGTCTGAGGACAGAGGGTCTAAAGACAGAGGGTCTAAGGACAGAGGGTGTAAGGACAGAGGGTCTAAGTACAGAGGGTCTGAGGACAGAGGGTCTAAGGACAGAGGGTCTAAGGACAGAGGGTCTGAGGACAGAGGGTCTGAGGACAGAGGGTCTAAAGACAGAGGGTCTAAGGACAGAGGGTGTAAGGACAGAGGGTCTAAGGACAGAGGGTCTGAGGACAGAGGGTCTGAGGACAGAGGGTCTAAGGACAGAGGGTCTGAGGACAGAGGGTCTAAGGACAGAGGGTCTAAGGACAGAGGGTCTGAGGACAGAGGGTCTGAGGACAGAGGGTCTAAAGACAGAGGGTCTAAGGACAGAGGGTGTAAGGACAGAGGGTGTAAGGACAGAGGGTCTAAGGACAGAGGGTCTGAGGACAGAGGGGGTCTAAGGACAGAGGGTCTAAGGACAGAGGGTCTAAGGACAGAGGGTGTGAGGACAGAGGGTCTAAGGACAGAGGGTCTAAGGACAGAGGGTCTAAGGACAGAGGGTCTGAGGACAGAGGGTCTAAAGACAGAGGGTGTAAGGACAGAGGGTCTAAGGACAGAGGGTCTGAGGACAGAGGGTCTGAGGACAGAGGGTCTAAGGACAGAGGGTCTGAGGACAGAGGGTCTAAGGACAGAGGGTCTAAGGACAGAGGGTCTGAGGACAGAGGGTCTAAGGACAGAGGGTGTAAGGACAGAGGGTGTAAGGACAGAGGGTCTAAGGACAGAGGGTCTGAGGACAGAGGGTCTGAGGACAGAAGGTCTAAGGACAGAGGGTCTGAGGACAGAGGGTCTAAGGACAGAGGGTCTAGGACAGAGGGTCTGAGGACAGAGGGTCTGAGGACAGAGGGTCTAAAGACAGAGGGTCTAAGGACAGAGGGTGTAAGGACAGAGGGTCTGAGGACAGAGGGTCTGAGGACAGAGGGTCTAAGGACAGAGGGTCTAAGGACAGAGGGTGTAAGGACAGAGGGTGTAAGGACAGAGGGTGTAAGGACAGAGGGTCTAAGGACAGAGGGTCTAAGGACAGAGGGTCTAAGGACAGAGGGTCTAAGGACAGAGGGTCTAAGGACAGAGGGTCTAAGGACAGAGGGTCTAAGGACAGAGGGTCTAAGGACAGAGGGTCTAAGGACAGAGGGTCTAAGGACAGAGGGTGTAAGGACAGAGGGTCTAAGGACAGAGGGTGTGAGGACAGAGGGTCTAAGGACAGAGGGTCTAAGACAGAGGGTCTAAGGACAGAGGGTGTAAGGACAGAGGGTCTGAGGACAGAGGGTCTAAGGACAGAGGGTCTAAGGACAGAGGGTCTAAGGACAGAGGGTCTGAGGACAGAGGGTCTAGGACAGAGGGTCTAAAGACAGAGGGTCTAAGGACAGAGGGTGTAAGGACAGAGGGTCTAAGGACAGAGGGTCTAAGGACAGAGGGTCTAAGGACAGAGGGTCTAAGGACAGAGGGTAGGACAGAGGGTCTAAGGACAGAGGGTCTAAGGACAGAGGGTGTAAGGACAGAGGGTGTAAGGACAGAGGGTCTAAGGACAGAGGGTCTAAGGACAGAGGGTGTAAGGACAGAGGGTCTGAGGACAGAGGGTCTAAGGACAGAGGGTCTAAGGACAGAGGGTGTGAGGACAGAGGGTCTAAGGACAGAGGGTGTAAGGACAGAGGGTCTAAGGACAGAGGGTGTAAGGACAGAGGGTCTAAGGACAGAGGGTCTAAGGACAGAGGGTGTAAGGACAGAGGGTGTAAGGACAGAGGGTCTAAGGACAGAGGGTCTAAGGACAGAGGGTGTAAGGACAGAGGGTCTGAGGACAGAGGGTCTAAGGACAGAGGGTCTAAGGACAGAGGGTGTGAGGACAGAGGGTCTAAGGACAGAGGGTGTCGTAACCTGTACAGTCTGTAAACACTGAGACAAATGTATAATTTGTGATATTGGGCTATAAATACATTTGATTTGATTTATTCTCTGCACAATTTGTAAAAATGTCCTTAAGAGATTTTCAACTCACAGAACCGATAACACAGAAATATGTGCAGTGATGACAACAGCTCAAACTCAGTGCCAGAGATCAGTAGGAGTCCCCCGGGGGGGGGGGGCCAGAGATCAGATCGAAGCAGGTTTCAACTCGTTGTTTTTATGATGAGCAGCTACCAATAAGAATGTGGAATAATTCCATTCATAACAGGTTTATTAATCATCACAAGGGACGCTTAAGGGGCAAGCTGAACAACAAGCAGACATGATAGAATGTCTTTAGACGTGCTCCGAGCAGAACAAGGAGGTGTGTGTGTGTGTGTGTGTGTGTGTGTGTGTGTGTGTGTGTCTGTGTGTGTGTGTGTGTGTGTTGCACATTATATCAAATAATACTGTTTCAGAGAGATCGGTCACCGGAGCCTTACAAAGATTGACAACATTAGATACAGAACTAGTCTGGTGATGCTGTGGAAACATGGTTCTGGAGATGGAGGTTCTCATGTCACTGGTATCTTCAGCATTAATAACTATATCAATATTAATCTGTAAATATCGCCACTGTTTATATTTTGTAAATATTTATACTGAAGCTATTCTTTATTAAAGTTTATGTTTTATACTGAAGGTACTTTTTATGACTGAAATAAAAACAAGCGCACTAAGAATGTATTCTTGTACACCACTCGGTGCCTTATGTTTACTGGAGATTATACACACCATAAAGGGTGTGTAAAGGGGGATTGTGAAGTAAATGACTCCTGATTGTATTAATCCACACTGGAAAGACTATCATAAGTATTTGTCTACCTCAATCAATATGTATTTTCTGCACTGAATGTATTATAAGCATAATATTGACTGTAAACACAATAGGAACACTTCCCCTTTAAGAGAACAGGTCAACAACCATCACTTCCTGACTGCTGACGGAGGAGCGTGATGGCGCCAACGGGGACCAATGAGGAGGTCAACGCCTGCTCCATGTATTAGATGAGATGTTTACAACTCCTTGTACACTCTGAGCGGAGCCGTCAGACAGCAACCTGGGGGTTTCTTAGCCACGCAGTCTGTGGAGACGGTGATGTGTGTCCTCAGCTCAGAGTATTCTCTGTTTGACTTATCACGTTCATAAATATATCGATTTAACTAGAAGATGCTGTTTTGATTCAACATTCAAGCTCCGAGTTCTTCAACTTTTTCCTCAACAATATTTAAGTTAACTGCAGACGGGTTGCTGAGCAGTTCTAACAGTGAGATGCTTCTTGTGTCCCACACACAGTCCGGCTCATATGGTCCCAGAGATCTGTGCTGTGTTTCTCGTTGCTTTACAAAACCTTTCATTTCATTCACACATTTAGATTCTTCCTCAAATGTGTCCCCCCCCGTGGTTGTGCCATGCATTGATTTAATTACCAAAACCAGCGGGCCAGTTATGACAGACATGATATGTTGCCGCGGGCCGGATATAATAATAATAATAATAATAATAATAATGATAATAATAATAATAATAATAATAATAATAAATTGTATTTATAAAGCGCCTTTCAAAGCTAAAAGCAATCTCAAGGCACTAAAATGCAGGACAACAACAACAACAACAACAACAACAACAACAACAACAGACATAAGAGGTGAAATCATAATTGCCTGGAGTTTGACCCCCGTGCAGTAAACACTGACATGTGCACATACATGAGATAAATAACGTAAGCGTTTAGTTTATTTAATAAGAGCACCTGTTCAATGCAACACTGACACCACTGTTAGTACTCGGAGACGTGTTTTATTCTTAAAAAAATGCACATTTGCGTTCAAATGTATTAAATATATGGCTCTCAGGGAAATACATAAAAGAATATTTGGCTTTTATGGCTCTCCCAGACAAAAAGGTTCCCGACCCCTGACCTACATGCTGCTCTTCAAGCATTTGTGCGCATGCGGGAAACCTTCAGCGGACCCGTTTTCTTCTGACTTGGCGGATTGTTCTCTCTGCGTGTGCTTTACTCTTTGGCTGTTACGTTACTCTTTGGTTGTTACATTACTCTTTAGTTGTTACATTACTCTTTGGTTGTTAAGTTACTCTTTGGTTGTTACATTACTCTTTGGTTGTTACATTACTCTTTGGTTGTTAAGTTACTCTTTGGCTGTTAAGTTACTCTTTGGTTGTTACATTACTCTTTGGTTGTTAAGTTACTCTTTGGCTGTTAAGTTACTCTTTGGTTGTTACATTACTCTTTGGCTGCTACATTACTCTTTGGTTAAGTTACTCTTTGGTTGTTAAGTTACTCTTTGGCTGCTACATTACTCTTTAGTTGTTACATTACTCTTTGGCTGCTACATTACTCTTTGGTTAAGTTACTCTTTGGTTGTTAAGTTACTCTTTGGCTGCTACATTACTCTTTGGTTGTTAAGTTACTCTTGGCTGTTAAGTTACTCTTTGGTTGTTACATTACTCTTTAGTTGTTACATTACTCTTTGGTTGTTAAGTTACTCTTTGGCTGCTACATTACTCTTTGGCTGCTACATTACTCTTTGGCTGCTACATTACTCTTCGGTTGTTACATTACTCTTTGGTTAAGTTACTCTTTGGCTGCTACATTACTCTTTGGTTAAGTTACTCTTTGGCTGCTACATTACTCTTTGGTTGTTACATTACTCTTTGGCTGCTACATTACTCTTCGGTTGTTACATTACTCTTTGGTTAAGTTACTCTTTGGTTGTTACATTACTCTTTGGTTAAGTTACTCTTTGGCTGCTACATTACTCTTTGGCTGCTACATTACTCTTTGGCTGCTACATTACTCTTCGGTTGTTACATTACTCTTTGGTTAAGTTACTCTTTGGTTGTTACATTACTCTTTGGTTAAGTTACTCTTTGGCTGCTACATTACTCTTTGGCTGCTACATTACTCTTTGGCTGCTACATTACTCTTCGGTTGTTACATTACTCTTTGGTTAAGTTACTCTTGGTTACATTACTTTTGGCTGCTTACATTACTCTTTGGCTGCTACATTACTCTTTGGTTAAGTTACTCTTTGGCTGCTACATTACTCTTTGGTTGTTACATTACTCTTTGGCTGCTACATTACTCTTTGGTTGTTACATTACTCTTTGGCTGCTACATTACTCTTTGGCTGTTACATTACTCTTTGGTTAAGTTACTCTTTGGCTGCTACATTACTCTTTGGTTAAGTTACTCTTTGTTGTTACAATTACTCTTTGGTTAAGTAACTCTTGTGCTGCTACATGACTCTTTGCTCACTTACTCTCGGTTGGTTTTACATTACTCTTGGTTAGTTACCTTTGGGGGGTTTGCTACATTACTCTTGGCTGTACATTACTCTTTGGTTAATGTTTACTCTTTGGGATGACTATTACTTCTTTGGTTTGTTAGCAATTACTCCTGTGGCTGCTACATTACTCTTTGAGTTGTTAATTACTCTTTGGCTGGCTACAATTACTCCTTTGGCTGCTACATTACTCTTTGGTGTAAGTTACTCTTTGGCTGCTACATTACTTTCGGTTAGTTACATTAATCTCTTTGCTGCTAACAGTACTCTTCGGCTGGTCTACATTACTCTTTGGTTAAATTACTCTTTGGCCTGCTACAATTAACTCGTTGGTTTAATTACCTCTTGGCTGCTCGACATTACTCCTTCGGGTTGTTACATGACTCTTGGGCTGGCTGACAGTACTCTTTCGGTTGTTACATTACCTCTTTGGTTAAGTTACTCCTTGGCTGCTACATTACTCTTGGCTGCTACATTACTCTTCGGTTGTGACAATTACGCTTTGGTTAAGTGTACTCGTTGGTTGCTACAGTACTCTTTGGCTGCTACATTACTCGTTGGGCTGCTAGCATTACTCTTTGGTTAGTTAACTCTTTGGGCTGCGACATTACTCTTTGGTTGCTACATGACTCTTTGGCTGTTACATTATCTTTGGTTGTTACATTACGCTTTGGGCTGCTTACATTACTCTTTGGCTGCTACATTAATCCTTGGTTAAGTTACTCTTTGGCTGCTACATTACTCTTGGTTGTTTACTTTCCTGCTCGTTACGAAGCTGACATATGAAAGCACCGGTTCGCGTGAACGGTTCTAAAGCTGCTGCGGACCTTTGTAAACAAAGCGACGGAGACAAACGGAGAGTCTGAAGCTTGAGGCAGATTTACCGCGTGCGCTCCGTCAGCTGCACTTTGGTCCGGAGGAAGTTGAGGCAGCTGCGGAGAGCAGGTCACCCGGACAGGTAAATACCTTTACCCCGAAAATAAAACCACTTATAAACATGTAACGGTCCATACTGAAAGTAAAGTGTGTGTGTGTGTGTGTGTGTGTGTGTGTTAGTCATTTATCAAAGTTAAACAGCTGAACGAGGTGTCGCTTCTTTAGTTGTAAAAGTAATGGAGGCGAAACACGACGAGTCTCATCCTGTAGTCACGTGTTTAACTTTGGATTTCAATGTTTTAGGACGTTTTTAATGCATTATGGTTTTGTTTATTTATTTAAATGTTTTATTACTATCTGTATTAATACGATAGTATTGCATTGAAACTCACCATTATATATTTAACTTATTTAATTATGTTTATATAATATCAAACGTAGTATGGTATATATATATAAATAATAAAGCAATATTTGTGTATGAAATGTGCTTAATCAATATATATATATATATATATAAATATATATAAATATAAATATATATATACATTAAAATAAATATATATAAAATAAAAAATATATATAAAATATATAGAAATAAAAAAATATATATATATATCTCTGCCTGTAAATAAATCTAATGACAGACTCATTATTTATGTGAATATAATCCACACATGTCACTGGATGTTTTAGTAATAAAGTCTTCCAGCTCCGGGACCATGGCGAACCCTCTGAGGGCCGAAGTCGTTCGACTCTATAAGAACGTGAGTTAATGTTTTTTATTCTGGACATTAAAATGTTAAAACAGAAGAAAACATTTTATTTCTTTATATTATATTCTTTATTTATATTTAAAGATTTGACGGATTAAATCTAAAGTTCATATAAAGTGAGAATCACGTCACGCCCAACGTGTGCAGAGAGAACTGTTCTCCGTCCGCTCTGAATCTACTAATAAAGCTTCAAAACATCAAATCAGAGACAAGTTCTGTCCAAAACTAATGAATCAAATGTTTTTATTATGTTCTGGTCCAAACATGAAGAGTAAAGATCGGAGTGTAATAATAAACTAATAAACAAGCGTTCCCCTCCCGTGTGCTCCGCAGCTGCTCTACCTCGGACGGGAGTATCCTAAAGGCGGCGACTACTTCAGGGACCGCCTGCGAGCGGCGTTCACGAAAAACAAGAGCGTGCAGGACTCGGAGCAGATCAAGGAGATGATCGCTCGGGGGGAGTACGTGGCCCGAGAGCTGGAGGCGCTCTACTACCTGAGGAAGTACAGAGCCATGAAGAAACGCTACTACGAGGGCTAACGAGCGGCGGGACGGAGAAGATTCATCGTCCTGTTGGAACAAAGACAAAGAATCTTTAACAGCTTAAAAGTTTTATTGTTCCTGTCGATTCTGATGATGAATAAACAATTAAATAAAAGTACAAAAACAAGCGAGTTGTCCTTCATCCATCACAAACACAGTAACTCAAACACCAGCAGTTCGCCTCAGAGGTGCGGGGGGGCGAGGGCGGCGCCGTCAGCCAGGTTAGCTCTGCAGATGGGGCAGGTGGTGTTATCCTGTCAGAGAGGAAACATGTGTCACCTATCTTCAGAAACGAGCTGCTGGGACGGTGTGTCTGGACAGAGCCATGCTAACGGTTTCCAGTCTTCACGCTAAGCTAAGCTAAGCTAAGCTAAGCTAAGCTAAGCTAAGCAGCAGCTGAATGTAGCTTCGTATTTACTGTCCAAACATGAGAGTTATCAAACATCGAACTCTGAGAGGAAGAACTGGACCCAAAGAAACACTTTAGTTTCTCCGTTTCCTTCAGCTCCTGAACAAAACTCTCTCTCACGAAGAATCAGAAACGTAGAAAAGTCTCGAGCTGAACATCGGTTAACGACTTCTCACTAAAGAATAACGAAGTCTCATTTATCCACACGACTTCCACAGAATCAGACTTTGTTCTGTTTTTAATTATGTCCTGACATGTTGTACTTTTAAAAACTTCACTTTCCATCAGCTACAACAGAAACAAAACAAACTTTTGGTTTTAGTTTAGACAGAAATGTGTCTTTAAAGTCATTTGTACTTAAAAATAAAATATTCCACAAAAATGGCAGAAAAATAAAAAAATAAAATATTTGTACAGTGCAGTTTCAGTGTGTGTGTGCACGTGTGTGTGTGCACGTGTGTGTGTGAAGGACTTTATTCTGCAGAGTTAGTAAACAGATGTTTTCAGTTTGTTTGTTGAACTCGGCTCCATTTACTTCATCAACACTTTTCTACGTTTGTGACTCTGCGTTCAGCGTGGAGGCAGGAGAGGAGATAAAGTTTCTACTGGAGTTCAAGGAGACACGGAGGAACTGATGTAAGAGGGTCACTTTAAATGGGGAGTGCACCTTTAATGTTGATATTAAAGGGGGAGTGCACCTTTAATGTTGATATTAAAGGGGGAGTGCACCTTTAATGTTGATATTAAAGGGGGAGTGCACCTTTAATGTTGATATTAAAGGGGAGTGCACCTTTAATGTTGATATTAAAGGGGGAGTGCACCTTTAGTCAATGTGAGCGGTTACCTTTAACCATCGGTCGATACACTGCACGTGGTAGTCATGGAAACAGGGCAACATCCTCAGCTTCTCGCCATCAGTGTAGTCACAGAAACAGATCTGACACCTGTCAAACAGTCAGCAATAATTATATTAATAATAAATAATAATAATGATGATAATAATAATATTAATAATAATAATAATGATAATAATAATTATATTAATAATAATAATAATAATAATAATAATAATAATAATATTTATTATATTAATAATATTAATACACTGGATCCATTTGTGTTCATGTATTTGGAGCAGACAGCAGTGAGAGAGTCACACATGAACCTCCTGCTGAGGACTGAGGAGCATTTTAACTTTAATAAACTATCTTAATGATTAAACACTTCTGTAATACATGGAACAACCCTTTTGATTATTTGCTATAAAATCATATTTAAGACTATTTTAGAGCAGAGGAAACTCAGCAGCATGTTGTGCGTCTCCATCCGCAGTGCCGACACGCGTCCTCTTACACAACTCAAATATTCAGACTACATCAACAACAACAAACGATATAAACAAAGTTAAATATGAAACAGTTAGAAGACGTCTTCACGTTTCCACTCGAACATCACGTGCTGCTCACGCGAACACACAAACTCTAAATGAAGAGCCGTCGTCGGGACTCACTGCGAGTTGCCGGCGCTGTTGGCAGACTGGAAGGTTTTGGTGGGAAACATCTGGATCTCCCTCCGACTCAACTTCTTGGACACAACGGATCCTTGACGCTCCTCGAACGCCAGCAGAGCCTGAAACATCAGCAGACGCACAGGAAACTGACTTTAGTAAAGGTACTAACACCGCGCTGTAGAAATACTCGTACAGTGAAGGTAAAGGAAGTTAAGAGTAATAATAACAACATTTCACTGCGGCTCGTTTTAATTAATCTGATGATGATTTTCTCCATTAACAGGGTTAGGGTTAACACATTGTTTGTTTAGAGAAACATGTCATAAGGGCCACACATGTATTTAATGACATGTGGAAATAAAGAGACAAATACAAAATTAAATAATAATTAGAAGCATGTTCACATTTACACATATATATATATATATATATATATATATATATATATATATATATAATGAATATATTATATATAAATAATATAATATGATATATATATATTATATTATATATATATATATATATTTTTATATATATATATAATATATATTATATATAATAATATGTATATTATATATCATATCTATATATTATCTCATATATCTCTATATTTGCATATATATCTCTATGATCCTTCTATCATATATATATCTCACTCTCTCTCTTCATCTCTCTCTATATCTATATCTCTCTTATCTCTTATATTATTATTATCTCTTCGATACTATATCTCTATATTGATATATATATATATATATTCATATGATATAATATAGTAATATATATATATGCTCTATATATATATATCGAGATCTATTCTATATATATTATATCTTATCTATATAAGTATCTAAGTATAATTACATATCATAATTATATCATCATAGATATACTTATAGTATCAATAATATGAATAGATAAATATATTCAATCTATATATTCATATTATTTCAGATAGTTGATATATATATATAGATTTCATATATATATCCTAATAGTAATAGTTATAGTATAGTTAGTATAATATATATAGGTATATATATATATATCTATATGATATTATCAATATAATATAATATAATTATGTGTGTCTATTAGATATATATATGTTATTATGATGTGTGTAATTGTGTGTGTGTGCTATATATACTAGGAATGACTAAGGGTAGATAGGTGGGATGATGTACTCAGTACTTGTGACAAGAGTAGTATGTACTCATACTCTCTAGGGGATGAGGGAATCATACTCTCCTCTATATAGAAGATCTATAATCATATCTTACCGATAGTTATACCAATATCAATATATACTCATCAGTAGTAGTAGGAGTCAGTATCATCAGAGAAAAGAGAGGAGGGGGGAAAAGAAGAGAGCCCAGTAATATGTACACAGACACAATAGTACACGAGAGCACAATAATATATACGAGAGAAAGGTAGTAGTATAGTAGGTAGATAAGTTAACACTACTAGAGATAACATACAAAACGAAACTAGGCAGAAACATACGAACATCACATAGTAGAGACAAAGACAAAACGACTATAGAAAGAGAAATAGAGTAGCTACCAAAGTACAGTAGGCAGTACACTATACAGATTAAGATAACTACATACAGAGCATACTAGAGAGATGAAGATACACAAGCTTAATACGAGAGCGAAAGATAGATAAATACAAGAGGAAGAAAAAAGAGAGAAGAACGAAAGGAGAAGAGTAGTAGAAGAAGAAGCACATATAGTAGTACAAGAGAGTATCTACAGTAGTCCGATAGCCAGTACGAGAGCATAATCGTAAGAGTAGAAGAACAGCCAGTACAGATATATAGAGAGACTGAGAAGACCAGTACAGAATACGGAAAGAGAACAGAGAAGAGAGGACCACAAGACGAGAGGAAGATATAGAAGGCAGAGGCGGCTACAGAATAGGAAGACAACAGAGAGAACAGAGGACAGTATAAATACAATACATATATTACACATCAGACATAGAAGGAACCAAGGATATATAGAGTAACAGACAACGAAGAGGAGAAAACAAGTATAGAGAGAGAGAGAGATAATAGAAGAGCTCAAGCAGTAAGTATAGCAGAGATAGAGAGAGAGATAGTAGTAGATGAGTATAGTATGACATACTTAGATAGCGAAATAAGAGTATGCATACAGCTAGACTATACAACTAGCACAACAGACAATAAATAAACATACAACAGAAGACATATAATAAACAGAAATACATATAATATGTACATACATAAACAATACATATATATGACATATATAACAACACTACACATAGATTACATATATACATACATACATATATAGTACTTATATATATTAATATAATACATATATATGTATATATATACTATACTATACATACACATACATATATCACAAAACATACATATACACAAACACATATATATATATATATATATATATATATATTATATCACATACATAACACACACACACATTATATATATATATATATATAAACACACAGTGTTTAAGTATTCTCCTGTAAACAGGTTTTGTGTTTTTAGTCGAGTAGTTTCCGTCTCAGGTTAAAGAATTATTACTAAATGAATGAAAGTCTTTTGTTGTTTAGTTAAAGCTTCTCTTTATATAATAATAATAATAATAATAATAATAATAATAATAATAATATAATGTGGAGCTTGTTTATGCTTTAGTGTTTATCGTGTGTGAAAATGTTTGTTTTGGTTTGAGGCCGTCTTGTCCTCTTCCTCACCTCGTAGTCGTTCCCCTGGAGGTCTTCTGAGAGTTCAGGCTGGCCGTTCCTCCTCCTGCCCCGCTCTCGCCTCGTGCGTTGACCAATCACATCTGTAAACACACCAGCTGTATTAGTGGCGGGCTTTTATTGTGAAGCAGCCACAGGAAACAGGAAACAGCTGACTGATCGTTACAAATGAGTCAAACGGTCGTTTAAATTATGTTTTCAGTCCCGTCCTCAGAAACCCAGCAGAGCAAATTAAATATTGTATAAATAATAATTGTAAAACAGCAGAGTGTTGACGTCTCACCGTCTTCAAAGCCGACCAGAGGAGAGACAGCAGCCAGTAGATGAGGCATCCAGCCGGGCTCCATGTAGGGATAATACTGCAGAGAACAAGTCACTTTACACTTCTGATGTTTGTGTCGTACGAGCTGCTTCTCCCGTTCAGAAAGAGACTTTGTTATATTAAAGCATTCGTTCAGAAGTCCCACAATAACACAAACGCCGGCAGCGCCGTGCTCTGTGAAGAGAGCATCGATCTTCAGTTCCCGTCACTGAAGCCGTGAAAACATTCTACATATATATTTTATTTTTTTTCTCTCTCTCTCTTATATATAGATTATATATATATATAATATATATATAATCTATCTATCTATATATCTATATATCTATATATCTATATATATATATTTATATATATAAACTTTCTGCGTCGGGCTTTTGTCAGACAGAAGTAGGCGTGGCTTCATCGATCGACACTTCCTGTTCACGTGAGACCTTCTGAAGACCTGACAGATGTTTCCTGATGCAATAAGATAAATCTTTACAGACACACTGCACGTGTAAATGTGGAGCGTCAGTCTCACCCGGGGGTGGCTCTGCTGTTGAAGATGATGGTGGAGCTGCTGGTGGTGACGGTGCTGGTGTCTGCTGTGTGACTCCTCTCGGTCAAACTGGGCCTGAACGAGCAAAGAGAGCATTAGAATATTTTCTCAGCCGAGCGGTCGGCCTCCGCCCCGGCAGGTGAAGATCTACCTGCAGGCTTCGAGCCAACGTCTCGTCTTCCTCCTGCTGAGCCGAGCGAACCACGGCCTCCTCATCGTCACTGATGACGATCTCCTCCGGTGCTGCAGAAGAAGCAATGATTGATCAGGACCAACGAGCTGAAACTGCTGAAGTCGTCTTCATACGTCACATTAGGATCTGAGATCAGCTGCAGCCTCCTGACGCTCGGATCACTGGATACTTTATGATAAGGGGATTTATGGACCTTTATTCTGGAGGGACTTCAGAGGAAATGAGAAGCTGGGTCTGAAGACTGCGTCTCTCCCTCCACATTATTTACAGGAATACGTTGGAACACTTTTAGAAAATAACTGAAAGAAAAGTCAAAATATCTCAAAAATATTCTGAGAAAATGTTATAATATTTATAGAACAAAAGAAAAAGCGTATAAATATATTACGAGAAAAGAAGTATTCTGTGAGATAAATATAAATATTTCAGAATAGTTCTGAACTTTATGACTTTGGTGGTGGAACAGGTTCTGCCGCCGCTTCACTGAGTGGATGGACGTCAGTGATCATATCAAAGCTTTGTGTCTGAGTTCAGTTTGACTTGATACTCCTCTACACCGTCTCCTCACCTGTAGAGGAGTTTCCCCGCTCGCCGTTCAGCCACCGCCTCTCCTCTGCAGTCAGGAAGGACAGAGACTCGGATGAGGACGGCGGGGACGCTGAAGCCATCGCCGGCATCAGACTGTGCTTCAACCTCCGGCTGAGACAAGCAGGACTGTGGACCATGTCTTCCAATGCTTCCTCCTCTGATATTGGTGTGAGGTAGGAGGAGGACGATGAGGAGAAGGAGGCGCAGGACGCAGTGGACAGCGGGGACTCCAGCCAGCTGACCTGAGGTAAAGTCCTGAGAGATGAAGCTGGAACAAAGCCGACGCTCTGCTCTCCCATCGCTGCAGCCAGACGTCTGCGTTTGGATTTGTGTGAAAGTTCAGGTCGTCCTGGAGATCCGCCGACGGACACCTGAGGACACAACGTCAACGTCAGGACATACAGAGCTGCTGACTGATGTTGACAATAGGTTGACCTAAACCTGTGAAGACCGACTCACAGGACTGAAATGTTCCTCTGCGATGCGGCTGAGTCTCCTCCGTTTGCCAAGCTGGGGGCTGGAAAACAAAACCAACAAACTTAAACATGAAACCAACAGTTTGTTCAGCCAGAAACAATCCTACGCGTCTCTAAGTTCTCGCGTCTGCGTCAAAACAATAATGAACACATCCATCAAATCCTAGCGGTAATTCATTTCAGACATAACTGATCTTTAATGTTATGTCTAATTCTTAAGCAGACATAAATATTGTTTTCATGAATGTACTTAAAATATATATATTGTAATGTTTTTACTAGTCATCCTGCGGTTCTCTTGCTAATTAATATATAACATAAATAAATGATATATAATATAAATAAATGATATATAATATACATAAATGATCATACAAATACAATAATGATAGACAACTAAATAAATGCTATATAATATAAATAATGATATATAATATAAATAATGATATACAAATAAATAATGATATACAAATAAAATAATGATATACAATCTAAATACATGATATATTGATATATAATATAAATAAATGATATACAATATAAATAAATTGATATATAATATAAATAAATGATATATAATATAAATAAATAAATGATATATAATATAACTAAATGATATATAATATAAATAAATGATATTTAATGATATATAATATAAATAAATGATATATACTCTAATAAATATATAATATAAATAATGATCTATATCTAATAATGATATACAATATAATAAATAAATGATATATATATATAATAAATGATATATAATATACATAAATATGATATATAGATAAATAAATAAATGACTATATATAACTAAATGATATAATAATAAATACTAATGATATATACTAATAAATAAATAATGATAATAATATAATAAATGATATATAATAACATAATGAATATATAATACAAATAAATGATATATATATAAATAATAAATGATATATAATTAATAACTGAGAATACTCTATCATAAATGTATATAATAATAATCAAATGATATATCAATAAATACATTATCTATAATATAATAACTAAATGATTATAATATAAATAATCCATGATATATATTAAATAAATGAGCTATAAATATAATAAATGCTATCATACTATAAGTCCTGATCTATAATATCAATATCATATAATATAATAAATGATATATAATATAAAAATAAATGATATATAATATAAATAAATGATATATAATATAAATAATGATATATCATATAAATTAAATGATATATAATCTAATAATGATATAAATACATGATATAAATAATAATAAATAAATGATATATAATATAACATACATGATATATAATATAAATAAATAAATGATATATAATATAAATAAATGATATTATAATATAAAAATGATTATATAATATAAATAATAAAAAGATATAATATAAATAAATAAAGATATATTAATATAAATTAATAAATGATATATAATAGTAAAACACTGACAGGGAACATATCCAATGAATACTTTTTTCCTTTACTTGTAGCGGAGTATTTTCATGTGTGGTATTGTGTTTTCACTCAGTAAAGGATCAGATACTTCCTCCACCACTAATACTGCTTGTCTCGTGTTAAGAAGTTACATTTGTTTATACATGTAACCACAGGTGGAGACCAGGAGCCATGTTACCTGGGTGTTTCTGGACGATGATGGAGAGATCATGGTAGAGGACGTCCGTCGGGTCGAGCAGGCAGCCTCGGTTCAGACCTGCAGGACTGTCCGGCTCAGACGACTCCTCCATGGTCTCCTGATGCAACACCTGGTTCCTGCCTCAATAATCACCTCTGATGCACACTCATGTCATACAGCTGCAGAGGACAATTTACCTGCGAAATTATGCATTATAGAAGGTTAATTAGACAAACATAGCGCCGAATATTTAATCCAACGTTATAGCTTTTACAGATCACACTAATAAACGGACCAGAGGCTAAAAAGAGAAAATTACACCAAAATAAAGAAGCTTTTCTTGTGCTGAGGACAATTTATCTGAATGAGAGAAGAGGTTAACCACACAAACATTGCGCCGAATAACTCGTCTAACGTCACAGTTCCGACAGATCATACTAATAAAGGACCAGGAGCTAACAATAAAAAGAATACACTAAAACTAAAGTAAAATCTGCTTTTTTGTTACCGAACCCGCGACATGGAACATCCATTTGTTAGCAGAGTTAGCACAGAGCTAGCCAAAGTAGCTCAGATACATAAAAACGACGATAAATAGGTGTAAAAATCAATTAAACTCAACTGCTACCAATGATAACAACATTATAAACGTGACATCTGGTAACTTTACCTAAATGGTGTCGTCCTTCTTTCGGTTTGGTACCAGACGCTCTGTGGTGAAGCCGGACTCACAACAGGAAGTGCTTTTCAAAATAAGAGCAGGAACTTACAGTTTCACACGAAACAAAGTACCGGAAATTCAAATTAAAATGAACTGAGTTTCCGTTTCAGTTTATTATTTTTATGAGAAAATGTACTAAACTAAAACACGTTTTAGAGGTGGAGCAGAAACTAAACACATTATGACCACAAAGCTTCGCAGACACTCAAACTACATGCTCTGCTCAAAATGTATTTATTTTGGGATGCAATAACAGTTATGCCATTAAAATACATGACATATTAATGAAAATGAATAAGGAAATTCCCTTTCCCTCATTAAATGCACAAAACAAAAGGTGTCAGCTGTAATATCAGGCACATCTCTTGTGACAAAATCCATTCTTTGTGAATTCACCTTTTAATATTTATTATAATTAAACTGAATTCTTAACACTTTGACTTTGTACATAAAGAATTGTTTATTTTTACTCTCACAGACGGTCAAGATGATTTCACAACTTATGTTTTGCAGAGTGAATAATTGATCATCTGCTCGTTGCCGTATTAATTCATACAAACATTTGCAACAGATAAAAATCTTTGTTTTCTAATTTAACATACAGGAAACGCACAAAGTCAAACAAACGTCAGCTGTTAGAGGCGGACGATTACTTATATACTTATACTTCATATGTTTATTAAACGAGGAAAAAAGGAGCAAAAATCTGTCACATGACAGAAAACATCGTCGCTATGGAAACGTAACTGTGTAAATACGGCTTGTGCAACCGTGACAACGTTGCAGGATTACGGCAACAATAACCACGGCAACGACAACGGTGTGAAACTGGCCCTGTCGCCGTGTTGACAGCAGCAGGTTAGAACAACATGGACTGCAGTGATTTCCGGACCGTGGCCATCTCCTGCTGTTGCTGTGGAAACATACATCATGTGACATCATCATCATACATCATGTGACATCATCATACATCATGTGACATCATTAACTTCTGTTGGACACGTTTATAACTTTATAAACTTTTTTTTTCAACACAACAGAATTTCTGTCAAATGTTATATTTGTACTTTGTTGTTTATCCTGTACACACGACATCTACTGCACGTCTGTCCGTCCTGGGAGAGGGATCCCTCCAAAGTCTCTCCCTGAGGTTTCTAACATGTTTCCCCTTTAATTATGGGGTTTCTTTTAGGAAGTTATTCCTTGTGCGATGCGAGGGTGTAAGGACAGAGGGTCTAAGGACAGAGGGTCTGAGGACAGAGGGTGTAAGGACAGAGGGTCTGAGGACAGAGGGTCTGAGGATAGAGGGTGTAAGGACAGAGGGTCTAAGGACAGAGGGTCTAAGGACAGAGGGTCTGAGGATCAGAGGGTGTAGGGACAGAGGGTCTAAGGACAGATGGTCTAAGGACAGAGGTCTGAGGACAGAGGGTCTAAGGACAGAGGGTCCTAAGGACAGAGGGTGTAATGGACAGAGGGTCTGAGACAGAGGGTCTAAGACAGAGGGTGTAAGTACAGAGGACACGAGGGTTTAAGGACAGAGGTCTAAGGACAAGGGTGTCTAAGGACAGAGGGTGAAGGACCGAGGTCTGAGCAGAGTCTAAGTACATAGGTTCTGATACGGGGTGTACAGCAGGGTCCCTAAGACAGAGGGTCTAAGGACAGAGGGTCTAAGGACAGAGGGCTGTAGGACAGAGGTCTAAGACAGAGGGTCTAGGACAGAGGGTCTGATGAACAGGTCTAGGACAGAGGGTCTAAGACAGAGGGTCTTGATGGACGAGGTTTCTAAGCGAAGACAGAGGGTTAAGGACAGAGGGTTAAGTACAGAGGGTACTAGGAGAGGGTCTGAGGACAGAGGGTCTAAACGAGGTCAAGGGCCGGTGTAAGGACAGAGGGTAGTTAAGAGCGACAGAGGGTCTAAGGACCCGAAGGGTCTAAGGACAGAGGGTTGGAGAGTTTTTCGGAAGAGGGGGTCTAAAGGCAAGAGGGTTACGGACAGAGGGTGTTCAGACGCAGGCGTCTCAGGTAGCGTTGAGCAGCGGTTGAGGGGTTAAGGAAGAGCGAGCCAGGGTCTAAGTGACAGAGGTGGAGGTCTGAGGTAGGGTTAGGAAGGGGTCCTAAAGAACAAGTTGGAAGGTTGTAAGGACAGAGTTGTAAAGTGACAGAGGGTCAGCAGTGTAAGGACGAGGGTGTCGAAGACAGAGGGTCTAAGGACCAGGCAGGCAGTGTTAAGGACAGAGGGTTGGTGAAGGACAGCAGGGTCTATTAGAGAACAATCAAGGGAGTCTAAGGACAAGAGGGGTGAGGACAGGGTTAACAGAGGGTGTAAGGACAGAGGTGTAAGGGACACGAGGGTGTCGGACAGAGGGTCTAGGACAGAGGGTCTAGGACAGAGGGTCTAGAAGAGAGGTCTAGGACAGAGGGTTCTAAGGAACAGAGGGTCTGAGGAAGAGGGCTACAGGACGAGAGGTGTAAGGACAGGGGAGGACGAGTCTAAGTGAACAAGGGTCTGAGGACCAGAGGTCTGGCCAAGGTCTAAGCAGAGTCTGAGAAAGAGGGTTAATACAGAGTGTCTAAGACAGAGGGTCTGAGGACAGAGTTTTCTGAGGACAGAGGGTCGTAAGACAGAGGGTCTAGGACCGAGGGGTTGTAAGGACAAAGGGTCTGCGGACAGAGGGTATAGAAGAGTGTCTGAAGGCCAGAGGGTCTAGGACAAGGGTGTTCTGCGGACAGAGGGTCTAAGGACACAGGGTGTAAGGACAGCGGAGTTCTGCATGTTAATGACAGAGGGTCTAGAGCGAGGCAAGAGAGGGTCGTAAGGACATAGTAGGATGGTTCCTAAGACTGGGTGTAAGGACAGAGGGTGTAAGGACAGAGGGTCTAAGGACAGAGGGTCTGAGGACAGAGGGTCTAAAGACAGAGGGTGTAAGGGACAGAGGGTGTAAGGACAGAGGGTGTAGGACAGAGGGTCTAAGGACAGAGGGTCTGAGGACAGAGGGTCTAAAGACAGAGGGTGTAAGGACAGAGGGTCTAAGGACAGAGGGTCTGAGGACAGAGGGTCTAAGGACAGAGGGTGTAAGGACAGAGGGTCTAAGACAGAGGGTCTGAGGACAGAGGGTCTAAAGACAGAGGGTGTAAGGACAGAGGGTCTAAGGACAGAGGGGTCTGAGGACAGAGGGTCTGAGGACAGAGGGTGTAAGGACAGAGGGTCTGAGACAGAGGGTGTAAGGACAGAGGGTCTGAGGACAGAGGGTCTAAAGACAGAGGGTGTAAGGACAGAGGGTCTAAGGACAGAGGGTCTGAGGACAGAGGGTCTAAAGACAGAGGGTGTAAGGACAGAGGGTCTAAGGACAGAGGGTCTAAGGACAGAGGGTCTGAGGACAGAGGGTGTTGTATCCTGTACAGTCTGTAACACTGAGACAAATGTATAATTTGTGATATTGGGCTGTATAAATACATTTGATTTGATCTCTGCATTTTTACTTTCATGATTTGTATTCTTACTGTAGATAAACTCTAGAAGACTTTAAAAGACTGAAGTCTGACGCCCGTAAACATGTTTGATTGTAGAACACTTTCTGTTCTCAAACACAAAGTGAAGTATTTATCAGATACTTCTCACGAAGCCTCTTCACGTCGCTCAGATCTGAGATCCAGCTCCTGTTATTCCCAGGAGCCCATGTTCAGGTTCATTAGAACAGAAGTTTGACTGGAAGCCAAAGTTGCCTCCTTACTGACCAAACGAGCGGTCGCTGACATGTAATGTAACATTTAAAGGGAGTCCGGCGCAGTGCAACGATGTGTCAAACGAACATTAGGTCCAGTTAGTCTGGGTCAGCGAAACACAGACTGTCAGCGCGTTGGCCTGTTGCTCTTCACCGGTCTCTGTGCCGTTATAGCAGCTTTTACTTTGTGCTATAACAACAAAGTTTCCCAGAGCGATCGATATCAGTCTCATATGAGCGACACTGAGTCCCACAGCTGCGCATCAGTCTGAACTCTCTGCACTCACCGTGTCCATGAGGATCTTCTTCTGCAGCGTGGCCATCTCCTTCCTCAGCTCTTGTTGCGCCCCCTGCAGGAAAGCATCGTGGCTCTTCTCCATGTCCTCCATGTTCTGCAGGAAATACAAAATGTCTGGGACTGAACTACGCTGCAGCTGTCGTGCATCTGGCAATAAAGCCTTTGGATCTTTTCATTTAAATACCGGCTTTAAACACGAAGGTTACACATGAAATAAAAGCTGCGCAACATTTGAATGTTGATTAAAACGTCAACGTTAAGAATTAAGTTTTGAAACTTCAACAAAACAATAAACTTTACATCGTGAGTCTTGGCACGAACGACACAACACTCCCTGAACGTAAAACCACTTGGAAGACGTTCTCTGCAGGCGTCAGCAGAATGTACATCATGTGTGAAAACACAGGTTCACCTTCACAAACTGCTCGTAGAGCTCTCGGACAGTCTTCAGCTTCTGGTTCTGCACCACTCTGGCCTGCTGCAGGATCTTCTGCTGCTGTCTGAACAGACTCTAAAGAGAGAACAGCTGATCAAAGTCTAGAAGTCACAGAGCATCAAACCTGTGGCTCTATTTAACCAATCAAACAAAGAAGTGGACAAACGTTGAGCTTCTCCTCCTGCTCCTCAGTTCGCTGGGCTTCAGTCTCCCACTGCTGCAGCGCTGAGGACACCTGCTGCGAGTACTGCTGAGTCATCTTCTGTCTGCAAACACACATTTCAGACGAAGCCATTTTAAAGGTGTGGAAAGAAGAACGCAGTAGAAACACCAGCCATTTGTAATAGTTCTGAGATTTCTACCTGGATGATTATCTCAAGAGATTAACTTCTATCATCTCGTACCTTCAACTTCACATATTGTGGCTTTGTACTTGTCAGGTGTGTTATGTTTGATCAAACCTCTGGGAGTGATAGCTGTTCCACAGCTGCTCCAGCTTGTGTTGGCTTCCCTTCATGTAGTTCTTCGTCAGACACTCCAGACGTTTCTTCTTGGCCTGCATCACCTTGTTGATATCAGCTGAAAGTCAAACGTGTTATATATATATATATATATATATATATATAGCCGTACACTATGGAGGACAGTCACAATAACTTTAAGAAACGTGTTTATTCTGCAGTGTTTTCTAGTTTTCTCGGGATGCACTGAACAGTTCGACGCTTCATTCATAACTTTGACATTAAAATTCTAAATCAACATTTTACTGCTGCGCAGCTTCTTGCCGCACACACAGGGACAGGTTATATTTATTAAAGTTGTTTCAATTAAAAGACTGGATTTTGTTTAAGGATTATATATTTGTGTGTAACATTCAAAGCTTATATATTATATTAATTATGTTATGTAATTGAATACCGTGTTAACCCAGGATAGTATAACATAAGATAAAGCTTGATTGATCCCCAGAGAGGACATTAACACAAACACACACCTGCACAAAGCTGCTTACCTCCAAATTTCTCCAACATAGAATGAACCTCATTTCTGAAAGTGTGGAAAGAGAAAAGCTACTTTCACATACAGCAGGTTGAGTAATGTCACACACACGTTAGCTGCTGCACAGTAACTCCTGCCAGTGCGTCTCATGAAGCAGCAGTCATACCCCGCAGCGCTTGGCGGCCCCTCCTCTTCAAAGTCAGCTGCAGGTCTCTTCTTGGACAACTTGTCCACTGCTGGAGTTTCATCTGTGACGTAAACAGTCAACGTTAACGTGCTTGTATGAGCTCGACTCGGGTCCAAAGCTAACATTAGCAGTGAATGTACTCAGATATTTATATATATATATATATATATATATATATATATATATATGTATATATGTATATATGTATATATATATATACACATATATATATACATACACACATACTGCACAGAGTACTTTTTCTACTTTTCTACTCTAAGTATATTTTGATAATACTACGTACAATTTTGAACACAGGACTTTTACTTGAGTATTTTTACACTGTAGTATTACTACTTTTACTAAGTACAGATAACTAAGTATGAGATCTGAGAACATGTTAATGATGACATAATATTTATTATTATTATTATTATTATTATTATTATTATTATTATTATAGGAGGTGGAGATCATTTTAACTACTGTGAATACTGCTTGGTAGTAATAGCTATAATAATCATAATTATTAGTTGTTTATATTTTGTATTAATAATCTAAATCTGTAAGTAACTAAAACAGTCAGTATAATAAAGTATATATAAAGTATAATATTTGAGTAGATGTTACTTCTCTTACCTCACATGTAGTAAAGTAACACTAAGTTACATGAGTAGATGTTACTACACTTACCTCACATGTAGTAAAGTAACACTAAGTTACATGAGTAGATGTTACTTACTCTTACCTCACAGTAGTAAAGTAACACTAAGGTTACATGAGTAGATGTTACTTCTCTTACCTCACATGTAGTAAAGTAACACTAAGTTTAACATGATTAGATGTTACTTCTCTTACCTCACATGTAGTAAAGTAACACTAAGTTACATAGTAGATGTACTTCTCTTACCTCACATGTAGTAAAGTAACACTAAGTTACATGAGTAGATGTTGTACTCTCTTACCTCACATGTAGTAAAAGTAACACTAAGTTACATGAGTAGATTGTACTTCTCTTACCTCACATGTAGTAAAGTAACACTAAGGTACATGAAGTAGATGTTACTTCTCTTACCTCACATGTAGTAAAGTAACACTAAGTTACATGAGTAGATGTTACTTCTCTTACCTCACATGTAGTAAAGTAACACTAAGTTACATGAGTGATGTTACTTCTCTTACCTCACATGTAGTAAAGTAACACTAAGTTACATGAGTAGATGTGACTTCTCTTACCTCCATGTAGTAAAGTAACACTAAGTACATGAGTAGATGTTACTACACTTCTCTTACATGTAGTAAGTAACACTAAGTTACATGAGTAGATGTTACTTCCTTTACCTCTACATGTAGTAAAGTAACACTAAGTTACATGAGTAGATGTTACTTCTCTTACATGGTAGTAAAGTAACACTAAGGTACTATGAGTAGATGTTACTACCTTCTCTTACTGTAGTAAAGTAACACTAAGGTTACATGAGTAGATGTTACTTCTCTTACCTCACATGTAGTAAAGTAACACTAAGGTACATGAGTAGATATTACTTCTCTTACCTCACATGTAGTAAAGTAACACTAAGGTACATGAGTAGATTTTACTTCTCTTACCCACATGTAGTAAAAGTAAACCTAGTTCATGAGTAGATGTTACTTCTCTTACTCACTGATAGGTAAAAGAGTAACACTAGTACATGAGTAATAGTTTTACTACACTTGCTCTTACCTGGTAGGTAAATACACTAGTGTACATGAGTAGAATGTGTGCTACTCTAATACCTCACATGTGTAAGTAAGCACTAAGTTACAAAATAGTAGAGTTACTGTCTCATATAACATGGTCGTAAAGTAACACATAGGGTACATAGTTAGACATATTAAAACTACACTCTCTACATGTAGTAAAGAAGTAACACTACAGGTATACAGAGCGTATACTGTTACTTCTCTAAACCGAATCACATGTAGTAAAGTCTAACCACTAAATTTATCATGACGTAAGATCTGATATACTAAGATAAAAATCTCATATACTCACCTTCTCAGAAAGTCTATACGAGCAATA